>NW_027227322.1:0-220232 GCF_037783145.1 Equus przewalskii | reverse complement strand
CCAGAACCACCTGGCGGACACTACGGAATCACCTGTCGCGCATGCCGGAAGCACGTGCCACACACGCCGGAAACACCTACCGCACAGACCGGAACCACCTGCCAAGAACGCCGGAGCCACCTGTTCGACTCGCTGGAACCACCTGCCGGACAGGCCAATATCAACTGCTGGCTATGCCAGAACCACCTGGGGGACAGTCCGGGATCACCTGCCAGCCATGGCGGAACCACCTCTCAGACGTACCAGAACCACCTGCCGGAGAAGCTGGAAACACGTCCTGGACAGACTGGAACCACGTGACGGCCATGCCTGAACCACCTGCCGAGCACTGCGGAACCACCTGCCGGACACGCCAAAATCACCTGCGGGCTACGTCAGAACCACTTGGACGACTCTCCGAAATGACCTGCCGGGCATGTTGGAACCACCTCTCAGACGTGCCAGAACCACCTGGGGTACGGTCCGGAATCACCTGCCAGCCATGGCGGAACCACCTCTCAGACGTACCAGAACCAACTGCCGGAGACGCTGGAATCACCTCCTGGACAGTCTGGAACCACCTGCCGGCCAAGCCTGAAACACCTGCCGAGCACGCCGGAACAACCTGCCAGACACGCCAAAATCACCTGCGTGTTATGCCAGAACCACTTGAGAGGACTCTCTGGGATGACCTGCCGGGCATGCCGGAACCACCTCTCAGACGTGCCAGAACCACCTCGGGTACGGTCCGGAATCACCTGCCAGCCCTGGCGGAACCACCTCTCAGACGTACCAGAACCACCTGCCGGAGAAGCTGGAAACACGTCCTGGACAGTCTGGAACCACCTGCCGGCCAAGCCTGAACCACCTGCCAAGCACAACGGAACAACCTGCCAGACACGCCAAAATCACCTGCGTGTTCTGCCAGAACCACTTGGAGGACTCTCTGGGATGACCTGCCGGGCATGCCGGAACCACCTCTCAGACGTGCCAGAACCATGTGGCGGACAGTCCGGAATCACCTGTTGGGCATGCGCAACCACCTCTGAGACGTACCAGAACCACATGCCGTGCAGGCTGGAACCACCTACCGGACAGACCGGAATCACCTTTCGGGCATGCCGGAACCACCTGTCAGATGTGCCAGAAACACGTGCCGGAGACGCCGGAAGCACCTGCCAAGCACGTTGGAACCACCTGCTCAACGCGCCTGAACCACCTGCCGGACATGCCAAAATCACCTGCCGACTATGCCAGAACCACTTGGCGAACACTCCGGAATCACTTGCCGGGCATGCAGGAACCACCTCTCAGACATGCCAGAACCCCGTGCCAATGACCCCGGAAGCACCAGCCGAGCACGCCGGAACCACCTGCTTGACTTGCCAGAACCACCTGCCGATCACGCAAAAATCACCTGCCGGCTACGCCACAACCAGTTGGTGAACACTTTGGAATCACCTGCCAGGCTTGCTGGAACCACCTGCCAGTCATGCCAAAATCACCTGCCAACTATGCCAGAACCGCTTGGCGGACACTGCGGAAACACCTGTCGGGCCGGCTGGAACCACATCTCAGACGTGCCAGAAACGTGTTCATGAGATGCTGGAACCACACCCCGAACAGACGGATACCACCTGCCAGAACCGCCTGAACCACCTGCTGAGCACGCCGGAACCACCTGCTCGACTCACCGGTACCACCTCCCTGACACGCCAAAATCACCTGCTGGGTATGCCAGAACCACTTGGCGGACACTGCGGAATCATCTGCCGGACATGCCGGAACCAGCTCTCAGACACACCAGAACCAAGTGCCGGAGACGCCGGAAGCACCTGCCGAGCATGCCGGAGCCACCTGCTCGACTCGCCAGAAACACCTGCCGGACACGCCAAAATCACCTGCCGGGTATTCCAGAACCACCTGGCGGACACTACGGAATCACCTGCCGCGCATGCCGCAACCACCTCTCAGACGTGCCGGAAGCACGTGCCAGACATGCCGGAAACACCTACCGGACAGACCGGAACAACCTGCCAAAACGCCGGAGACACCTGTTCGACTCGCTGGAACCACCTGCCGGACAGGCCAATATCAACTGCTGGCTATGCCAGAACCAGCTGGGGGACGGTCCGGAATCACCTGCCAGCCATGGCGGAACCACCTCTCAGATGTACCAGAACCACCTGCCGGAGAAGCTGGAAACACGTCCTGGACAGACTGGAACCACGTGACGGCCATGCCTGAACCACCTGCCGAGCACGGCGGAACCACTTGCCGGACACGCCGAAATCACCTGCGGGCTACGCCAGAACCACTTGGACGACTCTCCGAAATGACCTCCCGGGCATGTTGGAACCACCTCTCAGACATGCCAGAAGCACGTGGCAGACAGTCCGGAATCACCTGTTGGGCATACGCAACCACCTCTGAGACGTACCAGAACCGCGTGCTGTGCATGCCGGAACCACCTACCGGACAGACCGGAATCAACTTTTGGGCATGCCGGAACCACCAGTCAGATGTGCCAGAATCACGTGCCGGAGACGCCGGAAGCACCTGCCGAGCACGTCGCAACCACCTGCTCAACTCGCCTGAACCACCTGCCGGACACGCCAAAATCACCTGCCCGCCACACCAGCACCACTTCGGGGACAAGCTGGAATCACGTGAGGGGCATGCCGGCACAGCCTCTCAGACTGAACCTCGTGCCGGACACCACAGAACCACCTGCCGGACAGACCGGAACCACCTGCCGGACACGCCGGAACCACCGGCTCGACCCTCCGGAACGACCGCTGGACATTCAATTCACCTGCCTGCTACGCCGGAAACACTTGGCGAACACTCCGGAATCACCTGCCGGGCAGGCCGGAACCACCTCTCAGATACGCCAGAACCACGTGCCAATGACCCCGAAAGCACCTGCCAGGCACGCCGCAACCACCTGCTCGACTCGCCAGAACCACCTGCCGGACACGCAAAAATCACCTGCCGGCTACGCCACAACCAGTTGGGGAACACTTCGGAATCACCTGCCGGGCTTGCTGGAACCACCTGCCGGTCATGCCAAAATCACCTGCCAATTACGCCAGTACCACTTGGCGGACACTGTGGAAACACCTGTCGGGCTGGCCGGAACCACATCTCAGAGGTGCCACAACCATGTGCATGAGATGCTGGAACCACACCCCGAACAGACGGAAAACACCTGCCAGACCGGTCTGAACAACCTGCCGAGCACGCCGGAGCCACCTGCTTGACTCGCCGGAACCACCTACCTGACATGCCCAAATCACCAGCCGGGTATTCCAGAACCACTTGGTGGGCACTCCGGAATCATCTGCCGGACATGCCGGAACCAGCTCTCAGAGACACCAGAACCACGTGCCGGAGACGCCGGAAGCACCTGCCGGGCATGCCGGAGGCACCTGCTCGACTCGCCAGAAACACCTGCCGTACACGCCAAAATCACCTGCCGGGTATGCCAGAACCACCTGGCGGACACTCCGAAATCACCTGTCGCGCATGCCGGAACCACCTCTCAGACGTGCCGGAAGCACGTGCCGGACACGCCGGAATCACCTACCGGACAGACCGGAACCACCTGCCAAGCACGCCGGAGCCACCTGTTCGACTCGCTGGAACCACCTGCCGGACAGGCCAATATCAACTGCTGGCTATGCCAGAACCACCTGCGGTCGGTCGGGAATCACCTGTCAGCCATGGCGGAACCACCTCTCAGACGTTCCAGAACCACCTGCCGGAGAAGCTGGAAACACGTCCTGGACAGTCTGGAACCACCTGCCGGCCAAGCCTGAACCACCTGCCAAGCACAACGGAACAACCTGCCAGACACGCCAAAATCACCTGCGTGTTCTGCCAGAACCACTTGGAGGACTCTCTGGGATGACCTGCCGGGCATGCCGGAACCACCTCTCAGACGTGCCAGAACCATGTGGCGGACAGTCCGGAATGACCTGTTGGGCATGCGCAACCACCTCTGAGACGTACCAGAACCACATGCCGTGCAGGCTGGAACCACCTACCGGACAGACCGGAATCACCTTTCGGGCATGCCGGAACCACCTGTCAGATGTGCCAGAAACACGTGCCGGAGACGCCGGAAGCACCTGCCAAGCACGTTGGAACCACCTGCTCAACGCGCCTGAACCACCTGCCGGACATGCCAAAATCACCTGCCGACTATGCCAGAACCACTTGGCGAACACTCCGGAATCACTTGCCGGGCATGCAGGAACCACCTCTCAGACATGCCAGAACCCCGTGCCAATGACCCCGGAAGCACCAGCCGAGCACGCCGGAACCACCTGCTCGACTCGCCAGAACCACCTGCCGATCACGCAAAAATCACCTGCCGGCTACGCCACAACCAGTTGGTGAACACTTTGGAATCACCTGCCAGGCTTGCTGGAACCACCTGCCAGTCATGCCAAAATCACCTGCCAACTACGCCAGAACCGCTTGGCGGACACTGCGGAAACACCTGTCGGGCCGGCTGGAACCACATCTCAGACGTGCCAGAAACGTCTTCATGAGATGCTGGAACCACACCCCGAACAGACGGATACCACCTGCCAGAACCGCCTGAACCACCTGCTGAGCACGCCGGAACCACCTGCTCGACTCACCGGTACCACCTCCCTGACACGCCAAAATCACCTGCTGGGTATGCCAGAACCACTTGGCGGACACTCCGGAATCATCTGCCGGACATGACGGAACCAGCTCTCAGACACACCAGAACCAGGTGCCGGAGACGCCGGAAGCACCTGCCGAGCATCCCGGAGCCACCTGCTCGACTCGCCAGAAACACCTGCCGGACACACCAAAATCACCTGCCGGGTACGCCAGAACCACCTGGCGGACACTCTGAAACCACCTGTCGCGCATGCCGGAACCACCTCTCAGACGTGCCGGAAGCACGTGCCGTACACGCCGGAATCACCTACCGGACAGACCGGAACCACCTGCCGAGCACGCCAGAGCCACCTGTTCGACTCGCTGGAACCACCTGCCGGACAGGCCAATATCAACTGCTGGCTATGACAGAACCACCTGGGGGACGGTCCGGGATCACCTGCCAGCCATGGCGGAACCACCTCTCAGATGTACCAGAACCACCTGCCGGAGAAGCTGGAAACACGTCCTGGACAGACTGGAACCACGTGACGGCCATGCCTGAACCACCTGCCGAGCACGGCGGAACCACCTGCCGGACACGCCGAAATCACCTGCGGGCTACGCCAGAACCACTTGGACGACTCTCCGAAATGACCTGCCGGGCATGTTGGAACCACCTCTCAGACGTGCCAGAAGCACGTGGCGGACAGTCCAGAATCACCTGTTGGGCATACGCAACCACCTCTGAGACAGACCAGAACCGCGTCCGTGCACGCCGGAACCACCTACCGGACAGACCGGAATCAACTTTTGGGCATGCCGGAACCACCAGTCAGATGTGCCAGAAACACGTGCCGGAGACGCCGGAAGCACCTGCCGAGCACGTCGCAACCACCTGCTCAACTCGCCTGAACCACCTGCCGGACACGCCAAAATCACCTGCCCGCTACACCAGCACCACTTCGGGGACAAGCCGGAATCACGTGAGGGGCATGCCGGCACAGCCTCTCAGACTGAACCTCGTGCCGGACACCACAGAACCACCTGCCGGACAGACCGGAACCACCTGCCGGACACGCCGGAACCAACGGCTCGACCCGCCGGAACGACCGCTGGACATGCAAAATCACCTGCCGGCTACGCCGGAAACACTTGGCGAACACTCCGGAATCACCTGCCGGGCATGCCGGAACCACCTCTCAGATATGCCAGAACCACGTGCCAATGACCCCGGAAGCACCTGCCGAGCACGCCGGAACCACCTGCTCGACTCGCCAGAACCACCTGCCGGACACGCAAAAATCACCTGCCGGCTACGCCACAACCAGTTGGGGAACACTTCGGAATCACCTGGCGGACTTGCTGGAACCACCTGCCGGTCATGCCAAAATCACCTGCCAATTACGCCAGTACCACTTGGCGGACACTGTGGAAACACCTGTCGGGAAGGCCAGAACCACATCTCAGACGTGCCAGAACCATGTGCATGAGATGCTGGAACCACACCCCGAACAGACGGAAAACACCTGCCAGACCCGTCTGAACAACCTGCCGAGCACGCCAGAGCCACCTACCTGACATGCCCAAATCAAAAGCCGGGTATGACAGAACCACTTGGCGGACACTCCGGAATCATCTGCCGGACATGCCAGAACCAGCTCTCAGACACACCAGAACCACGTGCCGGAGACGCCGGAAGCACCTGTCGAGCATGCGGTAGCCACCTGCTCGACTCGCCAGAAACACCTGCCGGACACGCCAAAATCACCTGCCGGGTACGCCAGAACCACCTGGCGGACACTCCGAAATCACCTGTCGCGCATGCCGGAACCACCTCTCAGACGTGCCGGAAGCACGTGCCGGACACGCCGGAATCACCTACCGGACAGACCGGAACCACCTGCCAAGCACGCCGGAGCCACCTGTTCGACTCGCTGGAACCACCTGCCGGACAGGCCAATATCAACTGCTGGCTATGCCAGAACCACCTGCGGTCGGTCGGGAATCACCTGTCAGCCATGGCGGAACCACCTCTCAGACGTTCCAGAACCACCTGCCGGAGAAGCTGGAAACACGTCCTGGACAGTCTGGAACCACCTGCCGGCCAAGCCTGAACCACCTGCCAAGCACAACGGAACAACCTGCCAGACACGCCAAAATCACCTGCGTGTTCTGCCAGAACCACTTGGAGGACTCTCTGGGATGACCTGCCGGGCATGCCGGAACCACCTCTCAGACGTGCCAGAACCATGTGGCGGACAGTCCGGAATGACCTGTTGGGCATGCGCAACCACCTCTGAGACGTACCAGAACCACATGCCGTGCAGGCTGGAACCACCTACCGGACAGACCGGAATCACCTTTCGGGCATGCCGGAACCACCTGTCAGATGTGCCAGAAACACGTGCCGGAGACGCCGGAAGCACCTGCCAAGCACGTTGGAACCACCTGCTCAACGCGCCTGAACCACCTGCCGGACATGCCAAAATCACCTGCCGACTATGCCAGAACCACTTGGCGAACACTCCGGAATCACTTGCCGGGCATGCAGGAACCACCTCTCAGACATGCCAGAACCCCGTGCCAATGACCCCGGAAGCACCAGCCGAGCACGCCGGAACCACCTGCTCGACTCGCCAGAACCACCTGCCGATCACGCAAAAATCACCTGCCGGCTACGCCACAACCAGTTGGTGAACACTTTGGAATCACCTGCCAGGCTTGCTGGAACCACCTGCCAGTCATGCCAAAATCACCTGCCAACTACGCCAGAACCGCTTGGCGGACACTGCGGAAACACCTGTCGGGCCGGCTGGAACCACATCTCAGACGTGCCAGAAACGTCTTCATGAGATGCTGGAACCACACCCCGAACAGACGGATACCACCTGCCAGAACCGCCTGAACCACCTGCTGAGCACGCCGGAACCACCTGCTCGACTCACCGGTACCACCTCCCTGACACGCCAAAATCACCTGCTGGGTATGCCAGAACCACTTGGCGGACACTCCGGAATCATCTGCCGGACATGACGGAACCAGCTCTCAGACACACCAGAACCAGGTGCCGGAGACGCCGGAAGCACCTGCCGAGCATCCCGGAGCCACCTGCTCGACTCGCCAGAAACACCTGCCGGACACACCAAAATCACCTGCCGGGTACGCCAGAACCACCTGGCGGACACTCTGAAACCACCTGTCGCGCATGCCGGAACCACCTCTCAGACGTGCCGGAAGCACGTGCCGTACACGCCGGAATCACCTACCGGACAGACCGGAACCACCTGCCGAGCACGCCAGAGCCACCTGTTCGACTCGCTGGAACCACCTGCCGGACAGGCCAATATCAACTGCTGGCTATGCCAGAACCACCTGGGGGACGGTCCGGAATCACCTGCCAGCCATGGCGGAACCACCTCTCAGATGTACCAGAACCACCTGCCGGAGAAGCTGGAAACACGTCCTGGACAGACTGGAACCACGTGACGGCCATGCCTGAACCACCTGCCGAGCACGGCGGAACCACCTGCCGGACACGCCGAAATCACCTGCGGGCTACGCCAGAACCACTTGGACGACTCTCCGAAATGACCTGCCGGGCATGTTGGAACCACCTCTCAGACGTGCCAGAAGCACGTGGCGGACAGTCCAGAATCACCTGTTGGGCATACGCAACCACCTCTGAGACGGACCAGAACCGCGTCCGTGCACGCCGGAACCACCTACCGGACAGACCGGAATCAACTTTTGGGCATGCCGGAACCACCAGTCAGATGTGCCAGAAACACGTGCCGGAGACGCCGGAAGCACCTGCCGAGCACGTCGCAACCACCTGCTCAACTCGCCTGAACCACCTGCCGGACACGCCAAAATCACCTGCCCGCTACACCAGCACCACTTCGGGGACAAGCCGGAATCACGTGAGGGGCATGCCGGCACAGCCTCTCAGACTGAACCTCGTGCCGGACACCACAGAACCACCTGCCGGACAGACCGGAACCACCTGCCGGACACGCCGGAACCAACGGCTCGACCCGCCGGAACGACCGCTGGACATGCAAAATCACCTGCCGGCTACGCCGGAAACACTTGGCGAACACTCCGGAATCACCTGCCGGGCATGCCGGAACCACCTCTCAGATATGCCAGAACCACCTGCCAATGACCCCGGAAGCACCTGCCGAGCACGCCGGAACCACCTGCTCGACTCGCCAGAACCACCTGCCGGACACGCAAAAATCGCCTGACGGCTACGCCACAACCAGTTGGGGAACACTTCGGAATCACCTGGCGGACTTGCTGGAACCACCTGCCGGTCATGCCAAAATCACCTGCCAATTACGCCAGTACCACTTGGCGGACACTGTGGAAACACCTGTCGGGAAGGCCAGAACCACATCTCAGACGTGCCAGAACCATGTGCATGAGATGCTGGAACCACACCCCGAACAGACGGAAAACACCTGCCAGACCCGTCTGAACAACCTGCCGAGCACGCCAGAGCCACCTACCTGACATGCCCAAATCAAAAGCCGGGTATGACAGAACCACTTGGCGGACACTCCGGAATCATCTGCCGGACATGCCAGAACCAGCTCTCAGACACACCAGAGCCACGTGCCGGAGACGCCGGAAGCACCTGTCGAGCATGCGGTAGCCACCTGCTCGACTCGCCAGAAACACCTGCCGGACACGCCAAAATCACCTGCCGGGTACGCCAGAACCACCTGGCGGACACTCCGAAACCACCTGTCGCGCATGCCGGAGCCACCTCTCAGACGTGCCGGAAGCACGTGCCGGACACGCCGGAATCACCTACCGGACAGACCGGAACCACCTGCCGAGCACGCTGGAGCCACCTGTTCGACTCGCTGGAACCACCTGCCGGACAGGCCAATATCAACTGCTGGCTATGCCAGAACCACCTCGGGTAAGGTCCGGAATCACCTGCCAGCCATGGCGGAACCACCTCTCAGACGTACCAGAACCACCTGCCGGAGAAGCTGGAAACACGTCCTGGACAGTCTGGAACCACCTGCCGGCCAAGCCTGAACCACCTGCCAAGCACAACGGAACAACCTGCCAGACACGCCAAAATCACCTGCGTGTTCTGCCAGAACCACTTGGAGGACTCTCTGGGATGACCTGCCGGGCATGCCGGAACCACCTCTCAGACGTGCCAGAACCATGTGGCGGACAGTCCGGAATGAACTGTTGGGCATGCGCAACCAACTCTGAGACGTACCAGAACCACATGCCGTGCAGGCTGGAACCACCTACCGGACAGACCGGAATCACCTTTCGGGCATGCCGGAACCACCTGTCAGATGTGCCAGAAACACGTGCCGGAGACGCCGGAAGCACCTGCCAAGCACGTTGGAACCACCTGCTCAACGCGCCTGAAACACCTGCCGGACATGCCAAAATCACCTGCCGACTATGCCAGAACCACTTGGCGAACACTCCGGAATCACTTGCCGGGCATGCAGGAACCACCTCTCAGACATGCCAGAACCCCGTGCCAATGACCCCGGAAGCACCAGCCGAGCACGCCGGAACCACCTGCTCGACTCGCCAGAACCACCTGCCGATCACGCAAAAATCACCTGCCGGCTACGCCACAACCAGTTGGTGAACACTTTGGAATCACCTGCAAGGCTTGCTGGAACCACCTGCCAGTCATGCCAAAATCACCTGCCAACTACGCCAGAACCGCTTGGCGGACACTGCGGAAACACCTGTCGGGCCGGCTGGAACCACATCTCAGACGTGCCAGAAACGTGTTCATGAGATGCTATAACCACACCCCGAACAGACGGATACCACCTGCCAGAACCGCCTGAACCACCTGCTGAGCACGCCGGAACCACCTGCTCGACTCACCGGTACCACCTCCCTGACACGCCAAAATCACCTGCTGGGTATGCCAGAACCACTTGGCGGACACTCCGGAATCATCTGCCGGACATGCCGGAACCAGCTCTCAGACACACCAGAACCAGGTGCCGGAGACGCCGGAAGCACCTGCCGAGCATCCCGGAGCCACCTGCTCGACTCGCCAGAAACACCTGCCGGACATGCCAAAATCACCTGCCGGGTACGCCAGAACCACCGGGCGGAGACTCCGGAATCACCTGTCGCGCCTGCCGGAACCACCTCTCAGACGTGCCGGAAGCACGTGCCAGACACGCCGGAAACACCTACCGGACAGACCGGAACCACCTGCCAAGAACGCCGGAGCCACCTTTTCGACTCGCTGGAACCACCTGCCGGACAGGCCAATATCAACTGCTGGCTATGCCAGAACCACCTGGGGGACAGTCCGCGATCACCTGCCAGCCATGGCGGAACCACCTCTCAGACGTACCAGAACCACCTGCCGGAGAAGCTGGAAACACGTCCTGGACAGACTGGAACCACGTGACGGCCATGCCTGAACCACCTGCCGAGCACGGCGGAACCACCTGCCGGACATGCCAAAATCACCTGCGGGCTACGCCAGAATCACTTGGACGACTCTCCGAAATGACCTGCCGGGCATGTTGGAACCACCTCTCAGACGTGCCAGAAGCACGTGGCGGACAGTCCGGAATCACCTGTTGGGCATACGCAACCACCTCTGAGACGTACCAGAACCACGTGCCGTGCATGCCGGAACCACCTACCGGACAGACCGGAATCAACTTTTGGGCATGCCGGAACCACCAGTCAGATGTGCCAGAAACACGTGCCGGAGACGCCGGAAGCACCTGCCGAGCACGTCGCAACCACCTGCTCAACTCGCCTGAACCACCTGCCGTACACGCCAAAATCACCTGCCCGCTACACCAGCACCACTTCGGGGACAAGCCGGAATCACGAGAGGGGCATGCCGGCACAGCCTCTCAGACTGAACCTCGTGCCGGACACCACAGAACCGCCTGCCGGACAGACCGGAACCACCTGCCGGACACGCCTGAACCACCGGCTCGACCCGCCGGAACGACCGCTGGACATGCAAAATCACCTGCCGGCCACGCCGGAAACACTTGGCGAACACTCCGGAATCACCTGCCGGGCATGCCGGAACCACCTCTCAGATATGTCAGAACCACGTGTCAATGACCCCGGAAGCACCTGCCGAGCACGCCGGAACCACCTGCTCGACTCGCCAGAACCACCTGCCGGACACGCCAAAATCACCTGCCGGCTACGCCACAACCAGTTGGGGAACACTTCGGAATCACCTGCCGGGCTTGCTGGAACCACCTGCCGGTCATGCCAAAATCACCTGCCAACTACGCCAGTACCACTTGGCGGACACTGTGGAAACACCTGTCGGGCCGGCCGGAACCACATCTAAGACGTGCCAGAACCGCGTGCATGAGATGCTGGAACCACACCCCGAACAGACGGAAAACACCTGCCAGACCCGTCTGAACAACCTGCCGAGCACGCCGGAAACACCTGCTCGACTCGCCGGAACCACCTACCTGACATGCCCAAATCACCAGCCGGGTATGCCAGAACCACTTGGCGGACACTCCGGAATCATCTGCCGGACATGCCGGAATCAGCTATCAGACACACCAGAACCACGTGCCGGAGACGCCGGAAGCACCTGCCGAGCATGCCAGAGCCACCTGCTCGACTCGCCAGAAACACCTGCCGGACACGCCAAAATCACCTGCCGGGTACGCCAGAACCACCTGGCGGACACTCCGAAATCACCTGTCGTGCATGTCGGAACCACCTCTCAGACGTGCCAGAAGCACGTGCCGGAAACGCCGGAATCACCTACCGGACAGACCGGAACCACCTGCCGAGCACGCCGGAGCCACCTGTTCGACTCGCTGGAACCACCTGCCGGACAGGCCAATATCAACTGCTGGCTATGCCAGAACCACCTGGGGGACGGTCCGGAATCGCCTGCCAGCCATGGCGGAACCACCTCTCAGACGTACCAGAACCACCTGCCGGAGAAGCTGGAAACACGTCCTGGACAGTCTGGAACCACCTGCCGGCCAAGCCTGAACCACCTGCCAAGCACAACGGAACAACCTGCCAGACACGCCAAAATCACCTGCGTGTTATGCCAGAACCACTTGGAGGACTCTCTGGGATGACCTGCCGGGCATGCCGGAACCACCTCTCAGACGTGCCAGAACCATGTGGCGGACAGTCCGGAATGACCTGTTGGGCATGCGCAACCACCTCTGAGACGTACCAGAACCACATGCCGTGCAGGATGGAACCACCTACCGGACAGACCGGAATCACCTTTCGGGCATGCCGGAACCACCTGTCAGATGTGCCAGAAACACGTGCCGGAGACGCCGGAAGCACCTGCCAAGCACGTTGGAACCACCTGCTCAACTCGCCTGAACCACCTGCCGGACATGCCAAAATCACCTGCCGACTATGCCAGAACCACTTGGCGAACACTCCGGAATCACTTGCCGGGCATGCAGGAACCACCTCTCAGACATGCCAGAACCCCGTGCCAATGACCCCGGAAGCACCAGCCGAGCACGCCGGAACCACCTGCTCGACTCGCCAGAACCACCTGCCGATCACGCAAAAATCACCTGCCGGCTACGCCACAACCAGTTGATGAACACTTTGGAATCACCTGCCAGGCTTGCTGGAACCACCTGCCAGTCATGCCAAAATCACCTGACAACTACGCCAGAACCGCTTGGCGGACACTGCGGAAACACCTGTCGGGCCGGCTGGAACCACATCTCAGACGTGCCAGAAACGTCTTCATGAGATGCTGGAACCACACCCCGAACAGACGGATACCACCTGCCAGAACCGCCTGAACCACCTGCTGAGCACGCCGGAACCACCTGCTCGACTCACCGGTACCACCTCCCTGACATGCCAAAATCACCTGCTGGGTATGCCAGAACCACTTGGCGGACACTGCGGAATCATCTGCCAGACATGCCGGAACCAGCTCTCAGACACACCAGAACCAAGTGCCGGAGACGCCGGAAGCACCTGCCGAGCATGCCGGAGCCACCTGCTCGACTCGCCAGAAACACCTGCCGGACACGCCAAAATCACCTGCCGGGTATGCCAGAACCACCTGGCGGACACTACGGAATCACCTGCCGCGCATGCCGGAACCACCTCTCAGACGTGCCGGAAGCACGTGCCAGACACGCCGGAAACACCTACCGGACAGACCGGAACCACCTGCCGAGAACGCCGGAGCCACCTGTTCGACTCGCTGGAACCACCTGCCGGACAGGCCAATATCAACTGCTGGCTATGCCACAACCACCTGGGGGACAGTCCGGGATCACCTGCCAGCCATGGCGGAACCACCTCTCAGACGTACCAGAACCACCTGCCGGAGAAGCTGGAAACACGTCCTGGACAGTCTGGAACCACCTGCCGGCCAAGCCTGAACCACCTGCCAAGCACAACGGAACAACCTGCCAGACACGCCAAAATCACCTGCGTGTTATGCCAGAACCACTTGGAGGACTCTCTGGGATGACCTGCCGGGCATGCCGGAACCACCTCTCAGACGTGCCAGAACCATGTGGCGGACAGTCCGGAATCACCTGCTGGGCATGCGCAACCATCTCTGAGACGTGCCAGAACCACATGCCGTGCAGGCTGGAACCACCTACCGGACAGACCGGAATCACCTTTCGGGCATGCCGGAACCACCTGTCAGATGTGCCAGAAACACGTGCCGGAGACGCCGGAAGCACCTGCCAAGCACGTTGGAACCACCTGCTCAACGCGCCTGAAACACCTGCCGGACATGCCAAAATCACCTGCCGACTATGCCAGAACCACTTGGCGAACACTCCGGAATCACTTGCCGGGCATGCAGGAACCACCTCTCAGACATGCCAGAACCCCGTGCCAATGACCCCGGAAGCACCAGCCGAGCACGCCGGAACCACCTGCTCGACTCGCCAGAACCACCTGTCGATCACGCAAAAATCACCTGCCGGCTACGCGACAACCAGTTGGTGAACACTTTGGAACCACCTGCCAGGCTTGCTGGAACCACCTGCCAGTCATGCCAAAATCACCTGCCAACTACGCCAGAACCGCTTGGCGGACACTGCGGAAACACCTGTCGGGCCGGCTGGAACAACATCTCAGACGTGCCAGAAATGTGTTCATGAGATGCTGGAACCACAACCCGAACAGACGGATATCACCTGCCAGAACCGCCTGAACCACCTGCTGAGCACGCCGGAACCACCTGCTCGACTCACCAGTACCACCTCCCTGACATGCCAAAATCACCTGCTGGGTATGCCAGAACCACTTGGCGGACACTCCGGAATCATCTGCCGGACATGCCGGAACCTGCTCTCAGACACACCAGAACCAGGTGCCGGAGACGCCGGAAGCACCTGCCGAGCATGCCGGAGCCACCTGCTCGACTCGCCAGAAACACCTGCCGGACACGCCAAAATCACCTGCCTGGTACGCCAGAACCACCTGGCGGACACTCCGAAACCACCTGTCGCGCATGCCGGAACCACCTCTCAGACGTGCCGGAAGCACGTGCCGGACACGCCGGAATCACCTACCGGACAGACCGGAACCACCTGCCGAGCACGCCGGAGCCACCTGTTCGACTCGCTGGAACCACCTGCCGGACAGGCCAATATCAACTGCTGGCTATGCCAGAACCACCTGGGGGACGGTCCGGAATCACCTGCCAGCCATGGCTGAACCACCTCTCAGATGTACCAGAACCACCTGCCGGAGAAGCTGGAAACACGTCCTGGACAGACTGGAACCACGTGACGGCCATGCCTGAACCACCTGCCGAGCACGGCGGAACCACCTGCTCAACTCGCCTGAACCACCTGCCGGACACGCCGAAATCACCTGCGGGCTACGCCAGAACCACTTGGACGACTCTCCGAAATGACCTCCCGGGCATGTTGGAACCACCTCTCAGACATGCCAGAAGCACGTGGCAGACAGTCCGGAATCACCTGTTGGGCATACGCAACCACCTCTGAGACGTACCAGAACCGCGTGCCGTGCATGCCGGAACCACCTACCGGACAAACCGGAATCAACTTTTGGGCATGCCGGAACCACCAGTCAGATGTGCCAGAAACACGTGCCGGAGACGCCGGAAGCACCTGCCGAGCACGTCGCAACCACCTGCTCAACTCGCCTGAACCACCTGCCGGACACGCCAAAATCACCTGCCCGCTACACCAGCACCACTTCGGGGACAAGCCGGAATCACGTGAGGGTCATGCCGGCACAGCCTCTCAGACTGAACCTCGTGCCAGACACCACAGAACCACCTGCCGTACAGACCGGAACCACTTGCCGGACACGCCGGAACCACCGGCTCGACCCTCCGGAACGACCGCTGGACGTGCAAAATCACCTGCCGGCTACGCCGGAAACACTTGGCGAACACTCCGGAATCACCTGCCGGGCATGCCGGAACCACCTCTCAGATATGCCAGAACCACGTGCCAATGACCCCGGAAGCACCTGCCAGGCACGCCGCAACCACCTGCTCGACTCGCCAGAACCACCTGCCGGACACGCAAAAATCACCTGCCGGCTACACCACAACCAGTTGGGGAACACTTCGGAATCACCTGCCGGGCTTGCTGGAACCACCTGCCAGTCATGCCAAAATCACCTGCCAATTACGCCAGTACCACTTGGCGGACACTGTGGAAACACCTGTCGGGCCGGCCGGAACCACATCTCAGAGGTGCCACAACCATGTGCATGAGATGCTGGAACCACACCCCGAACAGACGGAAAACACCTGCCAGACCCGTCTGAACAACCTGCTGAGCACGCCGGAGCCACCTGCTTGACTCGCCGGAACCACCTACCTGACATGCCCAAATCACCAGCCAGGTATGCCAGAACCACTTGGCGGGCACTCCGGAATCATCTGCCGGACATGCTGGAACCAGCTCTCCGAGACACCAGAACCAAGTGCCGGAGACGCCGGAAGCACCTGCCGAGCATGCCGGAGGCACCTGCTCGACTCGCCAGAAACACCTGCCGTACACGCCAAAATCACCTGCCGGGTATGCCAGAACCACCTGGCGGACACTCCGAAATCACCTGTCGCGCATGCCGGAACCACCTCTCAGACGTGCCGGAAGCACGTGCCGGACACGCCGGAATCACCTACCGGACAGACCGGAACCACCGGCCGAGCACGCCGGAGCCACATGTTCGACTCACTGGAACCACCTGCCGGACAGGCCAATATCAACTGCTGGCTATGCCAGAACCACCTGTGGTCGGTCGGGAATCACCTGTCAGCCATGGCGGAACCACCTCTCAGACGTACCAGAACCACCTGCCGGAGAAGCTGGAAACACGTCCTGGACAGTCTGGAACCACCTGCCGGCCAAGCCTGAACCACCTGCCAAGCACAACGGAACAACCTGCCAGACACGCCAAAATCACCTGCGTGTTATGCCAGAACGACTTGGAGGACTCTCTGGGATGACCTGCCGGGCATGCCGGAACCACCTCTCAGACGTGCCAGAACCATGTGGCGGACAGTCCGGAATCACCTGTTGGGCATGCGCAACCACCTCTGAGACGTACCAGAACCACATGCCGTGCAGGCTGGAACCACCTACCGGAAAGACCGGAATCACCTTTCGGGCATGCCGGAACCACCTGTCAGATGTGCCAAAAACACATGCCGGAGACGCCGGAAGCACCTGCCAAGCACGTTGGAACCACCTGCTCAACTCGCCTGAACCACCTGCCGGACATGCCAAAATCACCTGCCGACTATGCCAGAACCACTTGGCGAACACTCCGGAATCACTTGCCGGGCATGCAGGAACCACCTCTCAGACATGCCAGAACCCCGTGCCAATGACCCCGGAAGCACCAGCCGAGCACGCCGGAACCACCTGCTCGACTCGCCAGAACCACCTGCCGATCACGCAAAAATCACCTGCCGGCTACGCCACAACCAGTTGGTGAACACTTTGGAATCACCTGCCAGGCTTGCCGGAACCACCTGCCAGTCATGCCAAAATCACCTGCCAACTACGCCAGAACCGCTTGTCGGACACTGCGGAAACACCTGTCGGGCCGGCTGGAACCACATCTCAGACGTGCCAGAAACGTGTTCATGAGATGCTGGAACCACACCCCGAACAGACGGATACCACCTGCCAGAACCGCCTGAACCACCTGCTGAGCACGGCGGAACCACCTGCCGGACACGCCAAAATCACCTGCGGGCTACGCCAGAACCACTTGGACGACTCTCCGAAATGACCTGCCGGGCATGTTGGAACCACCTCTCAGACGTGACAGAAGCACGTGGCGGACAGTCCGGAATCACCTGTTGGGCCTACGCAACCACCTCTGAGACGTACCAGAACCACGTGCCGTGCACGCCGGAACCGCCTACCGGACAGACCGGAATCAACTTTTGGGCATACCGGAACCACCAGTCAGATGTGCCAGAAACACGTGCCGGAGACGCCGGAAGCACCTGCCGAGCACGTCGCAACCACCTGCTCAACTCGACTGAACCACCTGCCGGACACGCCAAAATCACCTGCCCGCTACACCAGCACCACTTAGGGGACAAGCCGGAATCACGTGAGGGGCATGCCGGCACAGCCTCTCAGACTGAACCTCGTGCCGGACACCACAGAACCACCTGCCGGACAGACCGGAACCACCTGCCGGACACGCCGGAACCACCGGCTCGACCCGCCGGAACGACCGCTGGACATGCAAAATCACCTGCCGGCTACGCCGGAAACACTTGGCGAACACTCCGGAATCACCTGCCGGGCATGCCGGAACCACCTCTCAGATATGCCAGAACCACGTGCCAATGACCCCTGAAGCACCTGCCGAGCACGCCGGAACCACCTGCTCGACTCGCCAGAACCACCTGCCGGACACGCAAAAATCACCTGCCGGCTACGCCACAACCAGTTGGGGAACACTTCGGAATCACCTGGCGGACTTGCTGGAACCACCTGCCGGTCATGCCAAAATCACCTGCCGATTACGCCAGTACCACTTGGCGGACACTGTGGAAACACCTTTCGGGCCGGCCGGAACCACATCTCAGACGTGCCAGAACCATGTGCATGAGATGCCGGAACCACACCCCGAACAGACGGAAAACACCTGCCAGACCCGTCTGAACAACCTGCCGAGCACGCCGGAGCCACCTGCTCGACTCGCCGGAACCACCTACCTGACATGCCCAAATCACCAGCCGGGTATGCCAGAACCACTTGGCGGACACTCCGGAATCATCTGCCAGACATGCCGGAACCAGCTCTCAGAGACACCAGAACCACGTGCCGGAGACGCCGGAAGCACCTGCCGAGCATGCCGGAGCCACCTGCTCGACTCGCCAGAAACACCTGCCGGACACGCCAAAATCACCTGCCGGGTACGCCAGAACCACCTGGCGGACACTCCGAAATCACCTGTCGCGCATGCCGGAACCACCTCTCAGACGTGCCGGAAGCACGTGCCGGACACGCCGGAATCACCAACCGGACAGACCGGAACCACCTGCCGAGCACGTCGGAGCCACCTGTTCGACTCGCTGGAACCACCTGCTGGACAGGCCAATATCAACGGCTGGCTATGCCAGAACCACCTGGGGGAAGGTCCGGAATCACCTGCCAGCCATGGCGGAACCACCTCTCAGACGTACCAGAACCACCTGCCAGAGAAGCTGGAAACACGTCCTGGACAGTCTGGAACCACCTGCCGGCCAAGCCTGAACCACCTGCCAAGCACAACGGAACAACCTGCCAGACACGCCAAAATCACCTGCGTGTTCTGCCAGAACCACTTGGAGGACTCTCTGGGATTACCTGCCGGGCATGCCAGAACCACCTCTCAGACGTGCCAGAACCATGTGGCGGACAGTCCGGAATCACCTGTTGGGCATGCGCAACCACCTCTGAGACGTACCAGAACCACATGCCGTGCAGGCTGGAACCACCTACCGGACAGACTGGAATCACCTTTCGGGCATGCCGGAACCACCAGTCAGATGTGCCAGAAACACGTGCCGGAGACGCCGGAAGCACCTGCCAAGCACGTTGCAACCACCTGCTCAACGCGCCTGAACCACCTGCCGGACATGCCAAAATCACCTGCCGACTATGCCAGAACCACTTGGCGAACACTCCGGAATCACTTACCGGGCATGCAGGAACCACCTCTCAGACATGCCAGAACCCCGTGCCAATGACCCCGGAAGCACCAGCCGAGCACGCCGGAACCACCTGCTCGACTCGCCAGAACCACCTGCCGATCACGCAAAAATCACCTGCCGGCTACGCCACAACCAGTTGGTGAACACTATGGAATCACCTGCCAGGCTTGCCGGAACCACCTGCCAGTCATGCCAAAATCACCTGACAACTACGCCAGAACCGCTTGGCGGACACTGCGGAAACACCTGTCGGGCCGGCTGGAACCACATCTCAGACGTGCCAGAAACGTGTTCATGAGATGCTGGAACCACACCCCGAACAGACGGATACCACCTGCCAGAACTGCCTGAACCACCTGCTGAGCACGCCGGAACCACCTGCTCGACTCACCGGTACCACCTCCCTGACACGCCAAAATCACCTGCTGGGTATGCCAGAACCACTTGGCGGACACTCCGGAATCATCTGACGGACATGCCGGAACCAGCTCTCAGACACACCACAACCAACTGCTGGAGACGCCGGAAGCACCTGCCGAGCATGCCGGAGCCACCTGCTCGACTCGCCAGAAACACCTGCCGGAGACGCCAAAATCACCTGCCGGGTACGCCAGAACCACCTGGCGGAGACTCCAGAATCACCTGTCGCGCATGCCGGAACCACCTCTCAGACGTGCCGGAAGCACGTGCCAGACACGCCGGAAACACCTACCGGACAGACCGGAACCACCTGCAAAGAACGCCGGAGCCACCTGTTCGACTCGCTGGAACCACCTGCCGGACAGGCCAATATCAACTGCTGGCTATGCCAGAACCACCTGGGGGACAGTCCGGGATCACCTGCCAGCCATGGCGGAACCAACTCTCAGACGTACCAGAACCACCTGCCGGAGAAGCTGGAAACACGTCCTGGACAGACTGGAACCACGTGACGGCCATGCCTGAACCACCTGCCGAGCACGGCGGAACCACCTGCCGGACACGCCAAGATCACCTGCGGGCTACGCCAGAACCACTTGGACGACTCTCCCAAATGACCTGCCGGGCATGTTGGAACCACCTCTCAGACGTGCCAGAAGCACGTGGCGGACAGTCCGGAATCACCTGTTGGGCATACGCAACCACCTCTGAGACGTACCAGAACCACGTGCCGTGCACGCCGGAACCACCTACCGGACAGACCGGAATCAACTTTTGGGCATGCCGGAACCACCAGTCAGATGTGCCAGAAACACGTGCCGGAGATGCCGGAAGCACCTGCCGAGCACGTCGCAACCACCTGCTCAACTCGCCTGAACCACCTGCCGGACACGCCAAAATCACCTGCCCGCTACACCAGCACCACTTCGGGGACAAGCCGGAATCACGTGAGGGGCATGCCGGCACAGCCTCTCAGACTGAACCTCGTGCCGGACACCACAGAACCACCTGCCGGACAGACCGGAACCACCTGCCGGACACGCCGGAACCACCGGCTCGACCCGCCGGAACGACCGCTGGACATGCAAAATCACCTGCCGGCTACACCGGAAACACTTGGCGAACACTCCGGAATCACCTGCCGGGAATGCGGGGACCAGCTCTCAGATATGCCAGAACCACGTGCCAATGACCCCGGAAGCACCTGCCGAGCATGCCGGAACCACCTGCTCGACTCGCCAGAACCACCTGCCGGACACGCAAAAATCACCTGCCGGCTACGCCACAACCAGTTGGGGAACACTTCGGAATCACCTGCCGGGCTAGCTGGAACCACCTGCCGGTCATGCCAAAATCACCTGCCAATTACGCCAGTACCACTTGGCGGACACTGTGGAAACACCTGTCGGGCCGGCCGGAAGTACATCTCAGACGTGCCACAACCATGTGCATGATATGCTGGAACCACACCCCAAACAGACGGAAAACACCTGCCAGACCCGTCTGAACAACCTGCCGAGCACGCCGGAGCCACCTGCTCGACTCGCCGGAACCACCTACCTGACATGCCCAAATCACCAGCCGGGTATGCCAGAACCACTTGGCGGGCACTCCGGAATCATCTGCCGGACATGCCGGAACCAGCTCTCAGAGACACCAGAACCACGTGCCGGAGACGCCGGAAGCACCTGCCGAGCATGCCGGAGCCACCTGCTCGACTCGCCAGAAACACCTGCCGGACACGCCAAAATCACCTGCCGGGTACGCCAGAACCACCTGGCGGACACTCCGAAATCACCTGTCGCGCATGCCGGAACCACCTCTCAGACGTGCCGGAAGCACGTGCCGGACACGCCGGAATCACCAACCGGACAGACCGGAACCACCTGCCGAGCACGTCGGAGCCACCTGTTCGACTCGCTGGAACCACCTGCCGGACAGGCCAATATCAACTGCTGGCTATGCCAGAACCACCTGGGGGAAGGTCCGGAATCACCTGCCAGCCATGGCGGAACCACCTCTCAGACGTACCAGAACCACCTGCCTGAGAAGCTGGAAACACGTCCTGGACAGTCTGGAACCACCTGCCGGCCAAGCCTGAACCACCTGCCAAGCACAACGGAACAACCTGCCAGACACGCCAAAATCACCTGCGTGTTCTGCCAGAACCACTTGGAGGACTCTCTGGGATGACCTGCCGGGCATGCCGGAACCACCTCTCAGACGTGCCAGAACCATGTGGCGGACAGTCCGGAATGACCTGTTGGGCATGCGCAACCACCTCTGAGACGTACCAGAACCACATGCCGTGCAGGCTGGAACCACCTACCGGACAGACCGGAATCACCTTTCGGGCATGCCGGAACCACCTGTCAGATGTGCCAGAAACACGTGCCGGAGACGCCGGAAGCACCTGCCAAGCACGTTGGAACCACCTGCTC
Source organism: Equus przewalskii (assembly GCF_037783145.1). Classification (NCBI taxonomy): domain Eukaryota; kingdom Metazoa; phylum Chordata; class Mammalia; order Perissodactyla; family Equidae; genus Equus; species Equus przewalskii. The sequence continues at coordinate 197,561 of NW_027227322.1, read as the reverse complement.
AACGCGCCTGAACCACCTGCCGGACATGCCAAAATCACCTGCCGACTATGCCAGAACCACTTGGCGAACACTCCGGAATCACTTTCCGGGCATGCAGGAACCACCTCTCAGACATGCCAGAACCCCGTTCCAATGACCCTTGAAGCACCAGCCGAGCACGCCGGAACCACCTGCTCGACTCACCAGAACCACCTGCCGATCACGCAAAAATCACCTGCCGGCTACGCCACAACCAGTTGGTGAACACTTTGGAATCACCTGCCAGGCTTGCTGGAACCACCTGCCAGTCATGCCAAAATCACCTGACAACTACGCCAGAACCGCTTGGCGGACACTGCGGAAACACCTGTCGGGCCGGCTGGAACCACATCTCAGACGTGCCAGAAACGTCTTCATGAGATGCTGGAACCACACCCCGAACAGACGGATACCACCTGCCAGAACCGCCTGAACCACCTGCTGAGTACGCCGGAACCACCTGCTCGAGTCACCGGTACCACCTCCCTGACACGCCAAAATCACCTGCTGGGTATGCCAGAACCACTTGGCGGACACTCCGGAATCATCTGACGGACATGCCGGAACCAGCTCTCAGACACACCAGAACCAAGTGCCGGAGACGCCGGAAGCACCTGCCGAGCATGCCGGAGCCACCTGCTCGACTCGCCAGAAACACCTGCCGGACACGCCAAAATCACCTGCCGGGTACGCCAGAACCACCTGGCGGACACTCCGAAACCACCTGCCGCGCATGCCGGAACCACCTCTCAGACGTGCCGGAAGCACGTGCCGGACACCCCGGAATCACCTACCGGACAGACCGGAACCACCTGCCAAGAACGCCGGAGCCACCTGTTCGATTCGCTGGAACCACCTGCCGGACAGGCCAATATCAACTGCTGGCTATGCCAGAACCACCTGGGGGACGGTCCGGGATCACCTGCCAGCCATGGCGGAACCACCTCTCAGACGTACCAGAACCACCTGCCGGAGAAGCTGGAAACACGTCCTGGACAGACTGGAACCACCTGCCGGCCAAGCCTGAACCACCTGCCAAGCACAACGGAACAACCTGCCAGACACGCCTAAATCACCTGCGTGTTATGCAAGAACTACTTGGACGACTCTTCGAAATGACCTGCCGGGCATGTTGGAACCACCTCTCAGACGTGCCAGAAGCACGTGGCGGACAGTCCGGAATCACCTGTTGGGCATACGCAACCACCTCTGACACGTACGAGAACCACGTGCCGTGCACGCCGGAACCACCTACCGGACAGACCGGAATCAACTTTTGGGCATACCGGAACCACCAGTCAGATGTGCCAGAAACACGTGCCGGAGACGCCGGAATCACCTGCCGAGCACGTCGCAACCACCTGCTCAACTCGCCTGAACCACCTGCCGGACACGCCAAAATCACCTGCCTGCTACACCAGCACCACTTCGGGGACAAGCCGGAATCACGTGAGGGGCATGCCGGCACAGCCTCTCAGACTGAACCTCGTGCCGGACACCACAGAACCACCTGCCGGACAGACAGGAACCACCTGCCGGACACGCCGGAACCACCGGCTCGACCCGCCGGAACGACCCCTGGACATGCAAAATCACCTGCCGGCTACGCCGGAAACACTTGGTGAACAATCCGGAATCACCTGCCGGGCATGCCGGAACCACCTCTCAGATATGCCAGAACCACGTGCCAATGACCCCGGAAGCACCTGCCGAGCACGCCGGAACCACCTGCTCGACTCGCCAGAACCACCTGCCGGACACGCAAAAATCACCTGCCGGCTACGCCACAACCAGTTGGGGAACACTTCGGAATCACCTGCCGGGCTTGCCGGAACCACCTGCCAGTCATGCCAAAATCACCTGCCAACTACGCCAGTACCACTTGGCGGACACTGTGGAAACACCTGTCGGGCCGGACGGAACCACATCTCAGACGTGCCAGAACCATGTGCATGAGAAGCTGGAATCACACCCCGAACAGACGGAAAACACCTGCCAGACCCGTCTGAACAACCTGCCGAGCACGCCAGAGCCACCTACCTGACATGCCCATATCAAAAGCCGGGTATGACAGAACCACTTGGCGGACACTCCGGAATCATCTGCCGGACATGCCGGAACCAGCTCTCAGACACACCAGAACCACGTGCCGGAGACGCCGGAAGCACCTGCCGAGCATGCGGGAGCCACCTGCTCGACTCGCCAGAAACACCTGCCGGACACGCCAAAATCACCTGCCGGGTACGCCAGAACCACCTGGCGGACACTCCGAAATCACCTGTCGCGCATGCCGGAACCACCTCTCAGACGTGCCGGAAGCACGTGCCGGACACGCCGGAATCACCTACCGGACAGACCGGAACCACCTGTCGAGCACGCCGGAGCCACATGTTCGACTCGCTGGAACCACCTGCCGGACAGGCCAATATCAACTGCTGGCTATGCCAGAACCCCCTGGGGGACGGTCCGGAATCACCTGCCAGCCATGCCGGAACCACCTCTCAGACGTACCAGAACCACCTGCCGGAGATGCTGGAAACACGTCCTGGACAGTCTGGAACCACCTGCCGGCCAAGCCTGAACCACCTGCCAAGCACAACGGAACAACCTGCCAGACACGCCAAAATCACCTGCGTGTTCTGCCAGAACCACTTGGAGGACTCTCTGGGATGACCTGCCGGGCATGCCGGAACCACCTCTCAGACGTGCCAGAACCATGTGGCGGACAGTCCGGAATGACCTGTTGGGCATGCGCAACCACCTCTGAGACGTACCAAAACCACATGCCGTGCAGGCTGGAACCACATACCGGACAGACCGGAATCACCTTTCGGGCATGCCGGAACCACCTGTGAGATGTGCCAGAAACACGTGCCGGAGACGCCGGAATCACCTACCGGACAGACCGGAACCACCTGCCGAGCACGCCGGAGCCACCTGTTCGACTCGCTGGAACCACCTGCCGGACAGGCCAATATCAACTGCTGGCTATGCCAGAACCACCTGGGGGACGGTCCGGAATCACCTGCCAGCCATGGCGGAACCACCTCTCAGATGTACCAGAACCACCTGCCGGAGAAGCTGGAAACACGTCCTGGACAGACTGGAACCACGTGACGGCCATGCCTGAACCACCTGCCGAGCACGGCGGAACCACCTGCCGGACACGCCGAAATCACCTGCGGGCTACGCCAGAACCACTTGGACGACTCTCCGAAATGACCTCCCGGGCATGTTGGAACCACCTCTCAGACGTGCCAGAAGCACGTGGCAGACAGTCCGGAATCACCTGTTGGGCATACGCAACCACCTCTGAGACGTACCAGAACCGCGTGCCGTGCATGCCGGAACCACCTACCGGACAGACCGGAATCAACTTTTGGGCATGCCGGAACCACCAGTCAGATGTGCCAGAAACACGTGCCGGAGACGCCGGAAGCACCTGCCGAGCACGTCGCAACCACCTGCTCAACTCGCCTGAACCACCTGCCGGACACGCCAAAATCACCTGCCCGCTACACCAGCACCACTTCGGGGACAAGCCGGAATCACGTGAGGGGCATGCCGGCACAGCCTCTCAGACTGAACCTCGTGCCGGACACCACAGAACCACCTGCCGGACAGACCGGAACCACCTGCCGGACACGCCGGAACCACCGGCTCGACCCTCCGGAACGACCGATGGACATGCAAAATCACCTGCTGGCTACGCCGGAAACACTTGGCGAACACTCCGGAATCACCTGCCGGGCATGGCGGAACCACCTCTCAGATATGCCAGAACCACGTGCCAATGACCCCGGAAGCACCTGCCAGGCACGCCGCAACCACCTGCTCGACTCGCCAGAACCACCTGCCGGACACGCAAAAATCACCTGCCGGCTACGCCACAACCAGTTGGGGAACACTTCGGAATCACCTGCGGGCTTGCTGGAACCAGCTGTCGGTCATGCCAAAATCCCCTGCCAATTACGCCAGTACCACTTGGCGGACACTGTGGAAACACCTGTCGGGCCGGCCGGAACCACATCTCAGAGGTGCCATAACCATGTGCATGAGATGCTGGAACCACACCCCGAACAGACGGAAAACACCTGCCAGACCCGTCTGAACAACCTGCCGAGCACGCCGGAGCCACCTGCTTGACTCGCCGGAACCACCTACCTGACATGCCCAAATCACCAGCCAGGTATGCCAGAACCACTTGGCGGGCACTCCGGAATCATCTGCCGGACATGCCGGAACCAGCTCTCAGAGACACCAGAACCACGTGCCGGAGACGCCGGAAGCACCTGCCAAGCATGCCGGAGGCACCTGCTCGACTCGCCAGAAACACCTGCCGTACACGCCAAAATCACCTGCCGGGTATGCCAGAACCACCTGGCGGACACTCCGAAATCACCTGTAGCGCATGCCGGAACCACCTCTCAGACGTGCCGGAAGTACGTGCCGGACACGCCGGAATCACCTACCGGACAGACCGGAACCACCTGCCGAGCACGCCGGAGCCACCTGTTCGACTCGCTGGAACCACCTGCCGGACAGGCCAATATCAACTGCTGGCTATGCCAGAACCACCTGTGGTCGGTCGGGAATCACCTGTCAGCCATGGCGGAACCACCTCTCAGACGTACCAGAACCACCTGCCGGAGAAGCTGGAAACACGTCCTCGACAGTCTGGAACCACCTGCCGGCCAAGCCTGAACCACCTGCCAAGCACAACGGAACAACCTGCCAGACACGCCAAAATCACCTGCGTGTTATGCCAGAACCACTTGGAGGACTCTCTGGGATGACCTGCCGGGCATGCCGGAACCACCTCTCAGACGTGCCAGAACCATGTGGCGGACAGTCCGGAATGACCTGTTGGGCATGCGCAACCACCTCTGAGACGTACCAGAACCACATGCCGTGCAGGCTGGAACCACCTACCGGACAGACCGGAATCACCTTTCGGGCATGCCGGAACCACCTGTCAGATGTGCCAGAAACACGTGCCGGAGACGCCGGAAGCACCTGCCAAGCACGTTGGAACCACCTGCTCAACTCGCCTGAACCACCTGCCGGACATGCCAAAATCACCTGCCGACTATGCCAGAACCACTTGGCGAACACTCCGGAATCACTTGCCGGGCATGCAGGAACCACCTCTCAGACATGCCAGAACCCCGTGCCAATGACCCCGGAAGCACCAGCCGAGCACGCCGGAACCACCTGCTCGACTCGCCAGAACCACCTGCCGATCACGCAAAAATCACCTGCCGGCTACGCCACAACCAGTTGGTGAACACTTTGGAATCACCTGCCAGGCTTGCCGGAACCACCTGCCAGTCATGCCAAAATCACCTGCCAACTACGCCAGAACCGCTTGGCGGACACTGCGGAAACACCTGTCGGGCCGGCTGGAACCACATCTCAGACGTGCCAGAAACGTGTTCATGAGATGCTGGAACCACACCCCGAACAGACGGATACCACCTGCCAGAACCGCCTGAACCACCTGCTGAGCACGCCGGAACCCCCTGCTCGACTCACCGGTACCACCTCCCTGACACGCCAAAATCATCTGCTGGGTATGCCAGAACCACTTGGCGGACACTCCGGAATCATCTGCCGGACATGCCGGAACCAGCTCTCAGACACACCAGAACCAAGTGCCGGAGACGCCGGAAGAACCTGCCGAGCATGCCGGAGCCACCTGCTCGACTCGCCAGAAACACCTGCCGGACATGCCAAAATCACCTGCCGGGTATGCCAGAACCACCTGGCGGACACTACGGAATCACCTGCCGCGCATGCCGGAACCACCTCTCAGACGTGCCGGAAGCACGTGCCGGACACGCCGGAAACACCTTCCGGACAGACCGGAACCACCTGCCAAGAACGCCGGAGCCACCTGTTCGACTCGCTGGAACCACCTGCCGGACAGGCCAATATCAACTGCTGGCTATGCCAGAACCACCTGGGGGACAGTCCGGGATCACCTGCCAGCCATGGCGGAACCACCTCTCAGACGTACCAGAACCACCTGCCGGAGAAGCTGGAAACACGTCCTGGACAGACTGGAACCACGTGACGGCCATGCCTGAACCACCTGCCGAGCACGGCGGAACCACCTGCCGGACACGCCAAAATCACCTGCGGGCTACGCCAGAACCACTTGGACGACTCTCCGAAATGACCTGCCGGGCATGTTGGAACCACCTCTCAGACGTGCCAGAAGCACGTGGCGGACAGTCCGGAATCACCTGTTGGGCATACGCAACCACCTCTGACACGTACGAGAACCACGTGCCGTGCACGCCGGAACCACCTACCGGACAGACCGGAATCAACTTTTGGGCATGCCGGAACCACCAGTCAGATGTGCCAGAAACACGTGCCGGAGACGCCGGAAGCACCTGCCGAGCACGTCGCAACCACCTGCTCAACTCGCCTGAACCACCTGCCGGACACGCCAAAATCACCTGCCCGCTACACCAGCACCACTTCGGGGTCAAGCCGGAATCACGTGAGGGGCATGCCGGCACAGCCTCTCAGACTGAACCTCGTGCCGGACACCACAGAACCACCTGCCGGACAGACCGGAACACCTGCCGGACACGCCGGAACCACCGGCTCGACCCGCCGGAACGACCGCTGGACATGCAAAATCACCTGCCGGCTACGCCGGAAACACTTGGCGAACACTCCGGAATCACCTGCCGGGCATGCAGGAACCACCTCTCAGATATGCCAGAACCACGTGCCAATGACCCCGGAAGCACCTGCCGAGCACGCCGGAACCACCTGCTCGACTCGCCAGAACCACCTGCCGGACACGCAAAAATCACCTGCCGGCTACGCCACAACCAGTTGGGGAACACTTCGGAATCACCTGCCGGGCTTGCTGGAACCACCTGCCGGTCATGCCAAAATCACCTGCCAACTACGCCAGTACCACTTGGCGGACACTGTGGAAACACCTGTCGGGCCGGCCGGAACCACATCTCAGACGTGCCAGAACCATGTGCATGAGATGCTGGAACCACACCCCGAACAGACGGAAAACACCTGCCAGACCCGTCTGAACAACCTGCCGAGCACGGCGGAGCCACCTGCACGACTCGCCGGAACCACCCCCCTGACATGCCCAATTCACCAGCCGGGTATGCCGGAACCACTTGGCGGACACTCCGGAATCATCTGCCAGACATGCCGGAACCAGCTCTCAGACACACCAGAACCACGTGCCGGAGACGCCGGAAGCACCTGCCGAGCATGCTGGAGCCACCTGCTCGACTCGCCAGAAACACCTGCCGGACACGCCAAAATCACCTGCCGGCTACGCCAGAACCACCTGGCGGACACTCTGAAACCACCTGTCGCGCATGCCGGAACCATCTCTCAGACGTGCTGGAAGCACGTGCCGGACACGCCGGAATCACCTACCGGACAGACCGGAACCACCTGCCGAGCACGCCGGAGCCACCTGTTCGACTCGCTGGAACCACCTGCCGGACAGGCCAATATCAACTGCTGGCTATGCCAGAACCACCTGGGGGACGGTCCGGAATCACCTGCCAGCCATGGCGGAACCACCTCTCAGACGTACCAGAACCACCTGCCGGAGAAGCTGGAAACCCGTCCTGGACAGTCTGGAACCACCTGCCGGCCAAGCCTGAACCACCTGCCAAGCACAACGGAACAACCTGCCAGACACGCCAAAATCACCTGCGTGTTATGCCAGAACCACTTGGAGGACTCTCTGGGATGACCTGCCGGGCATGCCGGAACCACCTCACAGACGTGCCAGAACCATGTGGCGGACAGTCCGGAATCACCTGTTGGGCATGCGCAACCACCTCTGAGACGTACCAGAACCACATGCCGTGCAGGCTGGAACCACCTACCGGACAGACCGGAATCACCTTTCGGGCATGCCGGAACCACCTGTCAGATGTGCCAGAAACACGTGCCGGAGACGCCGGAAGCACCTGCCAAGCACGTTGGAACCACCTGCTCAACTCGCCTGTACCACCTGCCAGACATGCCAAAATCACCTGCCGACTATGCCAGAACCACTTGGCGAACACTCCGGAATCACTTGCCGGGCATGCAGGAACCACCTCTCAGACATGCCAGAACCCCGTGCCAATGACCCCGGAACCACCAGCCGAGCACGCCGGAACCACCTGCTCGACTCGCCAGAACCACCTGCCGATCACGCAAAATTCACCTGCCGGCTACGCCACAACCAGTTGGTGAACACTTTGGAATCACCTGCCAGGCTTGCTGGAACCACCTGCCAGTCATGCCAAAATCACCTGCCAACTATGCCAGAACCGTTTGGCGGACACTGCAGAAACACCTGTCGGGCCGGCTGGAACCACATCTCAGACGTGCCAGAAACGTGTTCATGAGATGCTGGAACCACACCCCGAACAGACGGAAAACACCTGCCAGAGCCGTCTGAACAACATGCCGAGCACGCCGGAGCCACCTGCTCGACTCGCCGGAACCACCTACCTGACATGCCCAAATCACCAGCCGGGTATGCCAGAACCACTTGGCGGACACTCCGGAATCATCTGCCGGACATGCCGGAACCAGCTCTCAGACACACCAGAACCACGTGCCGGAGACGCCGGAAGCACCTGCCGAGCATGCCGGAGCCACCTGCTCGACTCGCCAGAAACACCTGCCGGACACGCCAAAATCACCTGCCGGGTACGCCAGAACCACCTGGCGGACACTCCGAAACCACCTGTCGCGCATGCCGGAACCACCTCTCAGACGTGCCGGAAGCACGTGCCGGACACGCCGGAATCACCTACCGGACAGACCGGAACCACCTGCTGAGCACGCCGGAGCCACCTGCTCGACTCGCCAGAAACACCTGCCGGACACGCCAAAATCACCTGCCGGGTATGCCAGAACCACCTGGCGGACACTACGGAATCACCTGCCGCGCATGCCGGAACCACCTCTGAGACGTGCCGGAAGCACGTGCCAGACACGCCGGAAACACCTACCGGACAGACGGGAACCACCTGCCAAGAACGCCGGAGCCACCTGTTCGACTCGCTGGAACCACCTGCCGGACAGGCCAATATCAACTGCTGGCTATGCCAGAACCACATGGGGGACGGTCCGGGATCACCTGCCAGCCATGGCGGAACCACCTCTCAGACGTACCAGAACCACCTGCCGGAGAAGCTGGAAACACGTCCTGGACAGAGTGGAACCAAGTGACGGCCATGCCTGAACCACCTGCCGAGCACGGCGGAACCACCTGCCGGACACGCCAAAATCACCTGCGTTCTACGCCAGAACCACTTGGACGACTCTCCGAAATGACCTGCCGGGCATGTTGGAACCACCTCTCAGACGTGCCAGAACACGTGGCGGACAGTCCGGAATCACCTGTTGGGCATACGCAACCACCTCTGAGACGTACCAGAACCACGTGCCGTGCACGCCGGAACCGCCTACCGGACAGACCGGAATCAACTTTTGGGCATGCCGGAACCACCAGTCAGATGTGCCAGAAACACGTGCCGGAGACGCCGGAAGCACCTGCCGAGCACGTCGCAACCACCTGCTCAACTCGCCTGTACCACCTGCCGGACACGCCAAAATCACCTGCGGGCTACACCAGCACCACTTCGGGGACAAGCCGGAATCACGGGAGGGGCATGCCGGCACAGCCTCTCAGACTGAACCTCGTGCCGGACACCACAGAACCACCTGCCGGACAGACCGGAACCAATTGCCGGACACGCCGGAACCACCGGCTCGACCCGCCGGAACGACCGCTGGACATGCAAAATCACCTGCCGGCTACGCCGGAAACACTTGGCGAACACTCCGGAATCACTTGCCGGGCATGCCGGAACCACCTCTCAGATATGCCAGAACCACGTGCCAATGACCCCGGAAGCACCTGCCGAGCACGCCGGAACCACCTGCTCGACTCGCCAGAACCACCTGCCGGACACGCAAAAATCACCTGCCGGCTACGCCACAACCAGTTGGGGAACACTTCGGAATCACCTGCCGGGCTTGCTGGAACCACCTGCCGGTCATGCCAAAATCACCTGCCAACTACGCCAGTACCACTTGGCGGACACTGTGGAAACACCTGTCGGGCCGGCAGGAACCACATCTCAGACGTGCCAGAACCATGTGCATGAGATGCTGGAACCACACCCCGAACAGACGGAAAACACCTGCCAGACCCGTCTGAACAACCTGCCGAGCACGCCAGAGCCACCTGGTCGACTCGCCGGAACCACCTACCTGACATGCCAAAATCACCAGCCGGGTATGCCAGAACCACTTGGCGGACACTCCGGAATCATCTGCCGGACATGCCGGAACCAGCTCTCAGACACACCAGAACCACGTGCCGGAGACGCCGGAAGCACCTGCCGAGCATGCCGGAGCCACCTGCTCGACTCGCCAGAAACACCTGCCGGACACGCCAAAATCACCTGCCGGGTACGCCAGAACCACCTGGCGGACACTCCGAAACCACCTGTCGCGCATGCCGGAACCACCTCTCAGACGTGCCGGAAGCACGTGCCGGACACGCCGGAATCACCTACCGGACAGACCGGAACCACCTGCCGAGCACGCCGGAGCCACCTGTTCGACTCGCTGGATCCACCTGCCGGACAGGCCAATATCAACTGCTGGCTATGCCAGAACCACCTGGGGGACGGTCCGGAATCACCTGCCGGCCATGGCGGAACCACCTCTCAGACGTACCAGAACCACCTGCCGGAGAAGCTGGAAACCCGTCCTGGACAGTCTGGAACCACCTGCCGGCCAAGCCTGAACCACCTGCCAAGCACAACGGAACAACCTGCCAGACTCGCCAAAATCACCTGCGTGTTATGCCAGAACCACTTGGAGGACTCTCTGGGATGACCTGCCGGGCATGCCAGAACCACCTCTCAGACGTGCCAGAACCATGTGGCGGACAGTCCGGAATCACCTGTTGGGCATGCGCAACCACCTCTGAGACGTACCAGAACCACATGCCGTGCAGGCTGGAACCACCTACCGGACAGACCGGAATCACCTTTCGGGCATGCCGGAACCACCTGTCAGATGTGCCAGAAACACGTGCCGGAGACGCCGGAAGCACCTGCCAAGCACGTTGGAACCACCTGCTCAACTCGCCTGAACCACCTGCCGGACATGCCAAAATCACCTGCCGACTATGCCAGAACCACTTGGCGAACACTCTGGAATCACTTGCCGGGCATGCAGGAACCACCTCTCAGACATGCCAGAACCCCGTGCCAATGACCCCGGAAGCACCAGCCGAGCACGCCGGAACCACCTGCTCGACTCGCCAGAACCACCTGCCGATCACGCAAAAATCACCTGCCGGCTACGCCACAACCAGTTGCTGAACACTTTGGAATCACCTGCCAGGCTTGCCGGAACCACCTGCCAGTCATGCCAAAATCACCTGCCAAGTACGCCAGAACCGCTTGGCGGACACTGCGGAAACACCTGTCGGGCCGGCTGGAACCACATCTCAGACGTGCCAGAAACGTGTTCATGAGATGCTGGAACCACACCCCGAACAGACGGAAAACACCTGCCAGACCCGTCTGAACATCTGCCGAGCACGCCGGAGCCACCTGCTCGACTCGCCGGAACCACCTACCTGACATGCCAAAATCACCAGCCGGGTATGCCAGAACCACTTGGCGGACACTCCGGAATCATCTGCCGGACATGCCGGAACCAGCTCTCAGACACACCAGAACCACGTGCCGGAGACGCCGGAAGCACCTGCCGAGCATGCCGAGCCACCTGCTCGACTCGCCAGAAACACCTGCCGGACACGCCAAAATCACCTGCCGGGTACGCCAGAACCACCTGGCGGACACTCCGAAACCACCTGTCGCGCATGCCGGAACCACCTCTCAGACGTGCCGGAAGCACGTGCCGGACACGCCGGAATCACGTACCGGACAGACCGGAACCACCTGCCGAGCACGCCGGAGCCACCTGCTCGACTCGCCAGAAACACCTGCCGATCACGCAAAAATCACCTGCCGGCTACGCCACAACCAGTTGGTGAACACTTTGGAATCACCTGCCAGGCTTGCTGGAACCACCTGCCAGTCATGCCAAAATCACCTGCCAACTACGCCAGAACCGCTTGGCGGACACTGCGGAAACACCTGTCGGGCCGGCTGCAACCACATCTCAGACGTGCCAGAAACGTGTTCATGAGATGCTGGAACCACACCCCGAACAGACGGATACCACCTGCAGAACCGCCTTAACCACCTGCTGAGCACGCCAGAACCACCTGCTCGACTCACCGGTACCACCTCTCTGACACGCCAAAATCACCTGCTGGGTATGCCAGAACCACTTGGCGGACACTCCGGAATCATCTGCCGGACATGCCGGAACCAGCTCTCAGACACACCAGAACCAAGTGCCGGAGACGCCGGAAGCACCTGCCGAGCATGCCGGAGCCAGCTGCTCGACTCGCCAGAAACTCCTTCCTGACACGTCAAAATCACCTGCCGGGTATGCCAGAACCAGCTGGCGGACACTACGGAATCAACTGCCGCGAATGCCGGAGCCACCTGCTCGACTCGCCTGAAACACCTGCCGGACACCCCAAAATCACCTGCCGGGTACGCCAGAACCACCTGGCGGACACTCCGAAATCACCTGTCTCGCATGCCGGCAGCACCTCTCAGACGTGCCGGAAGCACGTGCCAGACACGCCGGAAACACCTACCGGACAGACCGGAACAACCTGCCAAGAACGCCGGAGCCACCTGTTCGACTCGCTGGAACCACCTGCCGGACAGGCCAATATCAACTGCTGGCTATGCCAGAACCACCTGGGGGACAGTCCGGGATCACCTGCCAGCCATGGCGGAACCACCTCTCAGACGTACCAGAACCACCTGCCGGAGAAGCTGGAAACACGTCCTGGACAGACTGGAACCACGTGACGGCCATGCCTGAACCACCTGCCGAGCACGGCGGAACCACCTGCCGGACACGCCAAAATCACCTGCCGGGTACGCCAGAACCACCTGGCGGACACTCCGAAATCACGAAATGCCTACATCTTCCCCTGAAGCAAATGGTCTGAGTCCAAAATGATTGAGCGTCCACGTGCTTAGGAGGCGATAGGCTGCACGCCTTTTTCCAACCACCATTGTGCACTGCTGGAGAGAGTGTCGGAAAGCAGCTATGTCAGAAAGACCCCTTTGCTCTCAGCCGTGCCCTTCATTGCTCTAGACGTGGAATGCACAATGCACTGGCTCCCCCCCTCAAGGGGCGACAAGCCACAGACCATCTTCCTTCCATCTCTTTAGGAAGCTGAGCAACAACTCGCTTTCAACAGTGCTCTTTTTGTGTCCTGGCAACATCTCATACAAAGGCAGCTGATATGCCATTTCTTTTCAGCGCTGAACTCGCAGATTTGGAACTTCTGCTCCTGCCACATTTCCACCTTGCCAACCCGGCTCAGGCGAAATGTCTACATCTTCCCCTGCAGCAACGGGGACGAGGCCCAGATGACTGTGCTTCCGAACGCTTAGCAGGAGCAGACAATAGGCTTTTTACAAACCGCCATTGTGCCCGGGTTCTGAGAGTGTCAGAATGCACCTATGTCAGAAAGGGCCCTTTGCTCTCAGCCGTACCCTCCATTGCCCTAGAGGTGGAAGGCACAAAGCACTGCCTCCATCCTTCAATTGGAGACAAGCCAGCAACTGTCCAGCTTCCTGCTCTTTAGAAAGCTGGGAAAGCACTCGCATTCCACAGTGCTCTTACAGCGTCCTGGGAACGTCTCATACAAAGGCAGCTGAACACCGTGTCTTTTCAGCCCTTAACTCACCAATCTGCAACATCTGCATCTGCCGCATTTCCACCTTGCCAATCCGGCTCAGACGAAATGCCTACATCTTCCCCTGAAGCGACTGTGCTGATTCCCAAATGATTGAGCATCCACATGCTTAGGAGGCGATAAACTGCATGCCTTTTTCCAACCACCATTTTACACTGCTTAGAGAGTGTCGGAAAGCAGTTATGTCAGAAAGGTCCCTTTGCTCTCAGCCATGCCCTCCATTGCTCTCGAGGTGCAAGGCACAAGGCACTGGTTCTGGATCCACCCCTCAATGGGAGACGAACCACATCATGGCCTGCTTCCAGCTCTTTAGGAAGTGGAGAAGAAACTCCCTTTCTACAGTGCTCTTACAGCGTCCTGGGAACATCTCATACAAAGGAGGCTGAACGCCGTTTCTTTTCAGCACTTCACTCTCCAGTCTGGGACATCTGCATCCTGCACGTTTCCACCTTGCCAACACGGCTCAGGCGAAATGCCTACATCTTCCCCTTGAGCAATGGGGATGAGGCCCATAGGATTGTGGTTCCACATGCTGAGGAGGAGAGAGACAATAGGCTTTTAACTAACCACGAAGTGCAACGGTTGGGAGAGTGTCAGAAAGCACCAATGGCAGAAAGACCCCTTTACTCTCAGCCGCGCCCTCCATTGCTGTAGAGGTGGGAGGAACAAAGCACTGCCTCCATCCTTCAATGGGAGACAAGCCATAAACTGTCTTGCCTCCAGCTCTTTAGGAAGCTGGGAAAGAACTCGCTTTCCACAGTGCTGTTACAGCATACGAGTAAACTCTCATACAGAGGCAGCTCAAAGGCCATTTCTTCCCAGTGCTTAACTGGCCGCATTAGGACTTCCGCTTCTGCCACAGTTCCACCTTGCCAACCCGGCTCAGACGAAATGCCTACATCTTCCCCTTAAGCAACGGGGGCGAAGCCCACATCATTGTGCTTCCACATGCTTAGCAGGAGCAGACAATAGGCTTTTTACAAACCGCCATTGTGCACTGTGATAAAGAGTGTCAGAATGCACCTATGTCAGAAGGTTTCCTTTGCTCTCAGAAATGCCCTCCATTGCTCTAGAGGTGGAAGGCACAAAGCACTGCCTCCATCATACAATTGGAGACAAGCCATAAAATATCTTGCCTCCAGCTCTTTAGGAAGCTGACAAACAACTCGGTTTCCACAGTCCTGTTACAGCAGACCGGTTAACTTCTCATACAAAGGCAGCTCAAATGGCATTTCTTCCCAGCCCTTAACTCGCAGCTTAGGACTCCTGCTTCTGCCGCAATTCCACCTTGCCAACCCGGCTCAGACGAAATGCCTACATCTTCCCTTGAAGCAACTGGGCTGAGTCCCAAATGATTGAGCGTCCACGTGCTTAAGAGGCGATAGACTGCACTCCTTTTTCCAACCACCATTGCGCACTGCTGGAGAGAGTGTCGGAAAGCAGATATGTCAGAAAGACCCATTTGCTCTCAGCCATGCCATCCATTGCTCTCGAGGTGGAAGGCACAAGGCACTGGTTCTGGATCCACCCCTCAATGGGAGACAAAACACATCTTGGCCTGCTTCCAGCTCTTTAGGAAGTGGAGAAAAAACTCCCTTTCCACAGTGCTCTTACAGCGTCCTGGGAACATCTCATACAAAGGAGGCTGAACGCCGTTTCTTTTCAGCACTTCACTCGCCAGTCTGGGACATCTGCATCCTGCACGTTTCCACCTTGCCAACCCGGCTCAGGCGAAATGCCTACATCTTCCCCTTGAGCAATGGAGATGAGGCCCATAGGATTGTGGTTCCACATGCTGAGGAGGAGAGAGACAATAGGCTTTTAACTAACCACGAATTGCAACGGTTGGGAGAGTGTCAGCAAGCACCAATGGCAGAAAGACCCCTTTACTCTCAGCCGCGCCCTCCATTGCTGTAGAGGTGGAAGGCACAAAGCACTGCCTCCATCCTTCAATGGGAGACAAGCCATAAACTGTCTTGCCTCCAGCTCTTTAGGAAGCTGGGAATGAACTCGCTTTCCACAGTGCTGTTACAGCATACGAGGAAACTCTCATACAGAGGCAGCTCAAACGCCATTTCTTCCCAGTGCTTAACCGGCCGCTTTAGGACTGCCGCTTCTGCCACAGTTCCACCTTGCCAACCCGGCTCAGACGAAATTCCTACATCTTCCCCTGAAGCAAATGGTCTGAGTCCAAAATGATTGAGCGTCCACGTGCTTAGGAGGCGATAGACTGCACGCCTTTTTCCAACCACCATTGTGCACTGCTGGAGAGAGTGTCGGAAAGCAGCTATGTCAGAAAGACCCCTTTGCTCTCAGCCGTGCCCTTCATTGCTCTAGACGTGGAATGCACAATGCACTGGCTTCCCCCCTCAAGGGGCGACAAGCCACAGACCATCTTCCTTCCATCTCTTTAGGAAGCTGAGCAAGAACTCGCTTTCCACAGTGCTCTTTCTGTGTCCTGGCAACATCTCATACAAAGGCAGCTGATATGCCATTTCTTTTCAGC
The DNA here is from genome assembly GCF_037783145.1 of Equus przewalskii. NCBI lineage: Eukaryota > Metazoa > Chordata > Mammalia > Perissodactyla > Equidae > Equus > Equus przewalskii. Next base: position 181,155 of record NW_027227322.1, on the reverse strand, counting down.
GCTTAAGTCGCAGATTTGGAACTTCTGCACCTGCCACATTTCCACCTTGCCAACCCGGCTCAGACGAAATGTCTACAACTTCCCCTTCAGCAACGGGGACGATGCATAGATGACTGTGCTTCCGCATGCTTAGCAGGAGCAGACAATAGGCTTTTTACAAACCGCCATGGTGCACTGGGTCCGAGAGTTTCCGAATGCACCTATGTCAGAAAGGGCCCTTTGCTCTCAGCCGTGCCCTCCATTGCTCTAGAGGTGGAAGGCACAAAGCACTGCCTCCATCCTTCAATTGGAGACAAGCCAGCAACTGTCCTAATTCCAGCTCTTTAGGAACCTGGGAAAGCACTCGCATTCCACAGTGCTCTTACAGCGTCTAGGGAACGTCTCATACAAAGGCAGCTGAACACCGTGTCTTTTCAGCCCTTAACACACCAATCTGCAACATCTGCTTCTGCCGCATTTCCACCTTGCCAACCCGGCTCAGACGACATGCCTATATCTTCCCCTGAAGCGACTGTGCTGATTCCCAAATGATTGAGCATCCACATGCTTAGGAGGCGATAAACTGCATGCCTTTTTCTAACCACCATTTTACACTGCTTAGAGAGCGTCGGAAAGCAGCTATTTCAGAAAGGCCCCTTTGCTCTCAGCCATGCCCTCCATTGCTCTCGAGGTGGAAGGCACAAGGCACTGGTTCTGGATCCACCCCTCAATGGGAGACAAAACACATCTTGGCCTGCTTCCAGCTCTTTAGGAAGTGGAGAAAAAACTCCCTTTCCACAGTGCTCTTACAGCGTCCTGGGAACATCTCATACAAAGGAGGCTGAACGCCGTTTCTTTTCAGCACTTCACTCGCCAGTCTGGGACATCTGCATCCTGCACGTTTCCACCTTGCCAACCCGGCTCAGACGAAATGCCTACATCTTCCCCTTGAGCAATGGGGATGAGGCCCATAGGATGGTGGTTCCACATGCTGAGGAGGAGAGAGACAATAGGCTTTTAACTAACCACGAAGTGCAACGGTTGGGAGAGTGTCAGAAAGCACCAATGGCAGAAACACCCCTTTAGTCTCAGCCGCGCCCTCCATTGCTGTAGAGTTGGAAGGCACAAAGGACTGCCTCCATACTTCAATGGGAGACAAGCCATAAACTGTCTTGCCTCCAGGTCTTTAGGAAGCTGGGAAAGAACTCGCTTTCCTCAGTGCTGTTACAGCATACGAGGAAACTCTCATACAGAGGCAGCTCAAACGCCATTTCTTCCCAGTGCTTAACTGGCCGATTTAGGACTTCCGCATCTGCCACAGTTCCACTTTGCCAAACCGGCTCAGAAGAAATGCCTACATCTTCCCCTTAAGCAACGGGGGCGAAGCCCACATGATTGTGCTGCCACATGCTTAGCAGGAGCAGACAATAGGCTTTTTACAAACCGCCATTGTGCACTGGGTCAGACAGTGTCAGAATGCGCCTATGTCAGAAGGGCCCTTTGCTCTCAGCCGTGCCCTCCATTGCTCTAGAGGTGGAAGGCACAAAGCACTGCCTCCATCCTTCAATTGGAGACAAGCCATAAACTGTCTTGCCTCCAGCTCTTTAGGAAGCTGACAAACAACTCGCTTTCCACAGTCCTTTTACAGCAGACCGGGAAACTTCTCATACAAAGGCAGCTCAAATGGCATTTCTTCCCAGCCCTTAACTCGCAGCTTTAGGACTCCTGCTTCTGTGGCAATTCCACCTTGCCAACCCGGCTCAGACGAAATGCCTACATCTTCCCCTGAAGCAACTGGGCTGACTCCCAAGTAATTGAGCGTCCACGTGCTTAGGAGGCGATAGACTGCACGCCTTTTTCCAACCACCATTGTGCACTGCTGGAGAGAATGTCGGAAAGCACCTATGTCAGAAAGACCCCTTTGCTCTCAGCCGTGCCCTTCATTGCTCTAGACGTGGAATGCACAATGCACTGGCTCCCCCCAATGGGCGACAAGCCACAGACCATCTTCCTTCCATCTCTTTAGGAAGCTGAGCAAGAACTCGTTTTCAACAGTGCTCTTTCTGTGTCCTGGCAACATCTCATAAAAGGCAGCTGATATGCCATTTCTTTTCAGCGCTTAACTCGCAGATTTGGAACTTCTGCTCCTGCCACATTTCCACCTTGCCAACCCGGCTCAGACGAAATGTCTACATCTTCCCCTTCAGCAACGGGGACGAGGGCCAGATGACTGTGCTTCCGCATGCTTAGCAGGAGCAGACAATAGGCTTTTTACAAACCGCCATTGTGCACTGGTTCAGAGAGTGTCAGAATGCACCTATGTCAGAAAGGGGACTTTTCTCTCAGCCGTGCCCTCCATTGCTCTAGTGGTGGAGGCACAAAGCACTGCTTCCATCCTTCAATTGGAGAGAAGCCAGCAACTGTCCTGCTTCCAGCTCTTTAGGAAGCTGGGAAAGCACTCGCATTCCACAGTGCTCTTACAGCGTCCTGGGTACGTCTCATACAAAGGCAGCTGAACACCGTGTCTTTTCAGCCCTTAACTCCCCAATCTGCAACATCTGCTTCTGCCGCATTTCCACCTTGCTAACCCAGCTCAGACGAAATGCCTACATCTTCCCCAGAAGCGACTGTGCTGATTCCCAAATGATTGAGCATCCACATGCTTAGGAGGCGATAAACTGCATGCCTTTTTCCAACCACCATTTTACACTGCTTAGAGAGCGTCGGAAAGCAGCAGTGTCAGAAAGGCCCCTTTGCTCTCAGCCATGCCCTCCATTGCTCTCGAGGTGGAAGGCACAAGGCACTGGTTCTGGATCCACCCCTCAATGGGAGACAAACCACATCTTGGCCTGCTTCCAGCTCTTTAGGAAGTTGAGAAAAAACTCCCTTTCCTCAATGCTCTTACAGCGTCCTGGGAGCATCTCATACAAAAGAGGCTGAATGCCGTTTCTTTTCAGCACTTCACTCGCCAGTCTGGGACATCTGCATCCTGCACGTTTCCACCTTGCCAACCCGGCTCAGACGAAATGCCTACATCTTCCCCTTAAGCAACGGGAGTGAAGCCCACATGATTGTGCTTCCACATGATTAGAAGGAGCAGACAATAGGCTTTTTACAAACCGACATTGTGCACTGGGTCAGAGAGTGTCAGAATGTACCTATGTCAGAAAGGGCCCTTTGCTCTCAGCCGTGCCCTCCATTGCTCTAGAGGTGGAAGGCACAAAGCACTGCCTCCATCCTTCAATTGGAGACAAGCCAGCAACTGTCCTGCTTCCAGCTCTTTAGGAAGCTGGGAAAGCACTCGCATTCCACAGTGCTCTTACAGCGTCCTGGGAACGTCTCATACAAAGGCAGCTGAACACCGTGTCTTTTCAGCCCTTAACTCACCAATCTGCAACATCTGCTTCTGCCGCATTTCCACCTTGCCAACCCGGCTCAGACGAAATGCCTACATCTTCCCCTCAAGCGACTGTGCTGATTCCCAAATGATTGAGCATCCATATGCTTAGGAGACGATAAACTGCATGCCTTTTTCCAACCACCATTTTACACTGCTTAGAGAGCGTCGGAAAGCAGCTATGTCAGAAAGGCCCCTTTGCTCTCAGCCATGCCCTCCATTGCTCTGGAGGTGGAAGGCACAAGGCACTGGTTCTGGATCCACTCCTCAATGGGAGACAAAACACATCTTGGCCTCTCTCCAGCTCTTTAGGAAGTGGAGAAAAAACTCCCTTTCCACAGTGCTCTTACAGCGTCCTGGGAACATCTCATACAAAGGAGGCTGAACGCCGTTTCTTTTCAGCACTTCACTCGCCAGTCTGGGACATCTGCATCCCGCACGTTTCCACCTTGCCAGCCCGGCTCAGACGAAATGCCTACATCTTCCCCTTGAACAATGGGGATGAGGCCCATAGGATTGTGGTTCCACATGCTGAGGAGGAGAGAGACAATAGGGTTTTAACTAACCACGAAGTGCAACGGTTGGGAGAGTGTCAGAAAGCACCAATGGCGAAAAGACCCCTTTACTCTCAGCCGTGCCCTCCATTGCTGTAGAGGTGGAAGGCACAACGCACTGCCTCCATCCTTAAATGGGAGACAAGCCATAAACTGTCTTGCCTCCAGCTCTTTAGGAAGCTGGGAAAGAACTCGCTTTCCACAGTGCCGTTACAGCATACGAGGAAACTCTCATACAGAGGCAGCTCAAACGGCATTTATTCCCAGTGCTTAACTGGCCGCTTTAGGACTTCTGCTTCTGCCACAGTTCCACATTGCCAACCCGGCTCAGACGAAATGCCTACATCTTCCCCTTAAGCAACGGGGGCGAAGCCCACATGATTGTGCTGCCACATGCTTAGCAGGAGCAGACAATAGGCTTTTTACAAACCGCCATTGTGCACTGGGTCAGAGAGTGTCAGAATGCACCTATGTCAGAAAGGGCCCTTTGCTCTCAGCCGTGCCATCCATTGCTCTAGAGGTGGAAGGCACAAGGCACTAACTCCATCCTTCAATTGGAGACAAGCCCTAAAGTGTCTTGCCTCCAGCTCTTTAGGAAGCTGACAAACAACTCGCCTTCCACAGTCCTGTTACAGCAGACCGGTTAAATTCTCATAAAAAGGCTGCTCAAATGGCATTTCTTCCCAGCCATTAACTCGCAGCTTAGGAGTCCTGCTTCTGCCGCAATTCCACCTTGCCAACCTGGCTCACACGAAATGCCTACATCTTCCCCTGAAGCAACTGGGCTGAGTCCCAAATGATTGAGCGTCCACGTGCTTAGGAGGCGATAGACTGCACGCCTTTTTCCAACCACCATTGTGCACTGCTGGAGAGAGTGTCGGAAAGCAGCTATGTCACAAAGACCCCTTTGCTCTCAGCCATGCCCTTCATTGCTCTAGACGTGGAATGCACAATGCACTGGCTCCCCCCCTCAAGGGGCGACAAGCCACAGACCATCTTCCTTCCATCTCTTTAGGAAGCTGAGCAAGAACTCGCTTTCAACAGTGCTCTTTCTGTGTCCTGCCAACATCTCATACAAAGGCAGCTGATATGCCATTTCTTTTCAGCGCTTAACTCGCAGATTTGGAACCTCTGCTCCTGCCACATTTCCAACTTGCCAACCCGGCTCAGACGAAATGTCTACCTCTTCCCCTTCAGCAACGGGGACGAGGCCCAGATGACTGTGCTTCCGCATGCTTAGCAGGAGCAGACAATAGGCTTTTTACAAAGCGCCATTTTGCACTGGGTCAGAGAGTGTCAGAATGCACCTATGTCAGAAAGGGCCCTTTGCTCTCAGCCGTGCCCTCCATTGCTCTAGAGGTGGAAGGCACAAAGCACTGCCTCCATCCTTCAATTGGAGACAAGCCATAAACTGTCTTGCCTCCAGCTCTTTAGGAAGCTGACAAACAACTCACTTTCCACAGTGCTGTTACACCAGACCGGGCAAATTCTCATACAAAGGCAGCTCAAATGGCATTTCTTCCCAGCCCTTAACTCGCAGCTTTAGGACTCCTGCTTCTGCTGCAATTCCACCTTGCCAACCCGTCTCAGACCAAATGCCTACATCTTCCCCTGAAGCAACTGGGCTGAGTCCCAAATGATTGAGCGTCCACGTGCTTAGGAGGCGATAGACTGCACACCTTTCTCCAGCCACCATTGTGCACTGCTGGAGAGAGTGTCGGAAAGCAGCTATGTCAGGAAGAACCCTTTGCTCTCAGCCGTGCCCTTCATTGCTCTAGACGTGGAATGCACAATGCACTGGCTCCCCCCCTCAAGGGGCGACAAGCCACAGACCATCTTCCTTCCATCTCTTTAGGAAGCTGAGCAAGAACTCGCTTTCCACAGTGCTCTTTCTGTGTCCTGGCAACATCTCATACAAAGGCAGCTGATATGCCATTTCTTTTCAGCGCTTAACTCGCAGATTTGGAACTTCTGCTCCTGCCACATTTCCACCTTGCCAACCCGGCTCTGACGAAATGTCTACATCTTCCCCTTCAGCAACGGGGACGAGGCCCAGATGACTGTGCTTCCGCATGCTTAGAAGGAGCACACAATAGGCTTTTTACAAACCGCCATTGTGCACTGGGTGAGAGAGTGTCAGAATGCACCTATGTCAGAAAGCGCCCTTTGCTCGCAGCCGTGCCCTCCATTGCTCTAGAGGTGGAAGGCACAAAGCACTGCCTCCATCCTTCAATTGGAGACAAGCCAGCAACTGTCCTGCTTCCAGCTCTTTAGGAAGCTGGGAAAGCACTCGCATTCCACAGTGCTCTTACAGCGTCCTGGGAACGTCTCATACAAAGGCAGCTGAACACCGTGTCTTTTCAGCCCTTAACTCACCAATCTGCAACATCTGCTTCTGCCGCATTTCCACCTTGCCAACCCGGCTCAGACGAAATGCCTACATCTTCCTCTGAAGCCACTGTGCTGATTCCCAAATGACTGAGCATCCACATGCTTAGGAGGTGATAAACTGCATGCCTTTTTCCAACCACCATTTTACACTGCTTAGAGAGCATCGGAAAGCAGCTATGTCAGAAAGGCCCCTCTGCTCTCAGCCATGCCCTCCATTGCTTTCGAGGTGGAAGGCACAAGGCACTGGTTCTGCATCCACCCTCAATGGGAGACAAGCCACATCTTGTCCTATCTCCAGCTATTTAGGAAGTGAAGAAAAAGTCCCTTTCCACAGTGCTCTTACAGCGTCCTGGGAACATCTCATACAAAGGAGGCTGAACGCCGTTTCTTTTCAGCACTTCACTCGCCAGTCTGGGACATCTGCATCCCGCACGTTTCCACCTTGCCAACCCGGCTCCGACTAAATGCCTACATCTTCCCCTTGAGCAATGGTTATGAGGCCCATAGGATTGTGGTTCCACATGCTGAGGAGGAGAGAGACAATAGGCTTTTAACTAACCACGAAGTGCAACGGTTGGGAGAGTGTCAGAAAGCACCAATGGCAGAAAGACCCCTTTACTCTCAGCCGCGCCCTCCATTGCTGTAGAGGTGGAAGGCACAAAGCACTGCCTCAATCCTTCAAGGGGAGACAAGCCATAAACTGTCTTGCCTCCAGCTCTTTAGGAAGCTGGGAAAGAACTCGCTTTCCACAGTGCTGTAACAGCATACGAGGAAACTCTCATACAGAGGCAGATCAAACGCCATTTCTTCCCAGTGCTTAACTGGCCGCTTTAGGACTTCCGCTTCTGGCACAGTCCCACCTTGCCAACCCGGCTCAGACGAAATGCCTACATCTTCCCCTTCAGCAACGGGGGCGAAGCCCACATGATTGTGCTGCCACATGCTTAGCAGGAGCAGACAATAGGCTTTTTGCAAAACGCCATTGTGCACTGGGTCAGAGAGTGTCAGAATGCACCTATGTCAGAAAGGGCCCTTTGCTCTCAGCCGTGCCCTCCATTGCTCTAGAGATGGAAGGCACAAGGCACTGCCTCCATCCTTCAATGGGAGGCAAGCCATAACCTGTCTTGCCTCCAGCTCTTTAGGAAGCTGACAAACAACTCGCTTTCCACAGTCCTGTTACAGCAGACCGGGGAACGTCTCATACAAAGGCAGCTCAAATGGCATTTCTTCCCAGCCCTTAACTCGCAGCTTTAGGACTCCTGCTTCTGCTGCAATTAGACCTTGCCAACCCGGCTCAGACGAAATGCCTACATCTTCCCCTGAAGCAACTGGGCTGAGTCCCAAATGATTGAGCGTCCACGTGCTTAGGAGGCGATAGACTGCACGCCTTTTTGCAACCACAGTTGTGCACTGCTGGAGAGAGTGTCGGAAAGCAGCTATGTCAGAAAGACCCCTTTGGTCTCAGCCGTGCCCTTCATTGCTCTAGACGTGGAATGCACAATGCACTGGCTCCCCCCCTCAATGGGCGACAAGCCACAGACCATCTTCCTTCCATCTCTTTAGGAAGCTGAGCAAGAACTCGCTTTCAACAGTGCTCTTTCTGTGTCCTGGCAACATCTCATACATAGGCAGCTGATATGCCATTTCTTTACAGCGCTGAACTCGCAGATTTGGAACTTCTGCTCCTGCCACATTTCCACCTTGCGAACCCGCCTCAGACAAAATGTCTACATCTTCCCCTTCAGCAACGGGGACGAGGCCCAGATGACTGTGCTTCCGCATGCTTAGCAGGAGCAGACAATAGGCTTTTTACAAACCGCCATTGTGCACTGGGTCAGACAGTGTCAGAATGCACCTATGTCAGAAAGGGCCCTTTGCTCTCAGCCGTGCCCTCCATTGCTCTAGAGTTGGAAGGCACAAAGCACTGCCTCCATCCTTCAATTGGAGACAAGCCAGCAACTGGCCTGCTTCCAGATCTTTAGGAATCTGGGAAAGCACTCACATTCCTCAGTGCTCCTACAGCGTCCTGGGAACGTCTCATACAAAGGCAGCTGAACACCGTGTCTTTTCAGCCCTTAACTCAGCAATCTGCAACATCTGCTTCTGCCGCATTTCCACATTGCCAACCCGGCTCAGACGAAATGCCTACATCTTCCCCTTAAGCGACTGTGCTGATTCCCAAATGATTGAGCATCCACATGCTTAGGAGGCGATAATCTTCATGCCTTTTCCCACCACCATTTTACACTGCTTAGAGAGCGTCGGAAAGCAGCTATGTCAGAAAGGCCCCTTTGCTCTCAGCCATGCCCTCCATTGCTCTCGAGGTGGAAGGCACAAGGCACTGGTTCTGGATCCACACCTCAATGGGAGACAAACCACATCTTGGCCTGCTTCCAGCTCTTTAGGAATTTGAGAAAAATCTCCCTTTCCACAGTGCTCTTACAGCGTCCTGGGAACATCTCATACAAAGGAGGCTGAACGCCGTTTCTTTTCAGCACTTCACTCGCCAGTCTGGGACATCTGCATGCTTCACGTTTCCACCTTGCCAACCCGGCTCAGACGAAATGCCTACATCTTCCCCTTGAGCAATGGGGATGAGGCCCATAGGATTGTGGTTCCACATGCTGAGGAGGAGAGAGACAATAGGCTTTTAACTAACCACGAAGTGCAACGGTTGGGAGAGTGTCAGAAAGCACCAATGGCAGAAAGACCCCTTTACTCTCAGCCGCGCCCTCCATTGCTGTAGAGGTGGAAGGCACAAAGCACTGCCTCCATCCTTCAATGGGAGACAAGCCATAAACTGTCTTGCCTCCAGCTCTTTAGGAAGCTGGGAAAGAACTCGCTTTCCACAGTGCTGTTACAGCATACGAGGAAACTCTCATACAGAGGCAGCTCAAAGGCCATTTCTTCCCAGTGCTTAACTGGCCGCTTTAGGACTTGTGCTTCTGCTACAGTTCCACCTTGCCAACCCGGCTCAGACGAAATGCCTACATCTTCCCCTTAAGCAACGGGGGCGAAGCCCACATGATTGTGCTGCCACATGCTTAGCAGGAGCAGACAATAGGCTTTGTACAAACCGCCATTGTGCACTGGGTCAGAGAGTGTCAGAATGCACCTATGTCAGAAAGGGCCCTTTGCTCTCAGCCGTGCCCTCCATTGCTCTAGAGGTGGAAGGCACAAAGCACTGCCTCCATCCTTCAATTGGAGACAAGCCATAAACTGTCTTGCCTCCAGCTCTTTAGGAAGGTGACAAACAACTCGCTTTCCACAGTCCTGTTACAGCAGACCGGTTAAATTCTCATACAAAGGCAGCTCAAATGGCATTTCTTCCCAGCCCTTAACTCGCAGCTTAGGACTCCTGCTTCTGCCGCAATTCCACCTTGCCAACCCGGCTCAGACGAAATGCCTACATCTTCCCCTGAATCAAATGGTCTGGGTCCCAAATGATTGAGCGTCCACGTGCTTAGGAGGCGATAGACTGCACGCCTTTTTCCAACCACAATTGCGCACTGCTGGAGAGTGTCGGAAAGCAGCTATGTCAGAAAGACCCCTTTGCTCTCAGCCGTGCCCTTCATTGCTCTAGACGTGGAATGCACAATGCACTGGCTCCCCCCCTCAAGGGGCGACAAGCCACAGACCATCTTCCTTCCATCTCTTTAGGAAGCTGAGCAAGAACTCGCTTTCAACAGTGCTCTTTCTGTGTCCTGGCAACATCTCATACAAAGGCAGCTGATATGCCATTTCTTTTCAGCGCTTAACTCGCAGATTTGGAACTTCTGCTCCTGCCACATTTCCACCTTGCCAACCCGGCTCAGACGAAATGTCTACCTCTTCCCCTTCAGCAACGGGGACGAGGCCCAGATGACTGTGCTTCCGCATGCTTAGCAGGAGCATACAATAGTCTTTTTACAAACCACCATTGTGCACTGGGTCAGAGAGTGTCAGAATGCACCTATGTCAGAAAGGGCCCTTTGCTCTCAGCCGTGCCCTCCATTGCTCTAGAGGTGGAACGCACAAAGCACTGCCTCCATCCTTCAATTGGAGACAAGCCAGCAACTGTCCTGCTTCCAGCTCTTTAGGAAGCTGGGAAAGCTCTCGCATTCCACAGTGCTCTTACAGCGTCCTGGGAACGTCTCATACAAAGGCAGCTGAACACCGTATCTTTTCAGCCCTTAACTCAGCAATCTGCAACATCTGCTTCTGCCGCATTTCCACCTTGCCAACCCGGGTCAGACGAAATGCCTACATCTTCCCCTCAAGTGACTGTGCTGATTCCCAAATGATTGAGCATCCACATGCTTAGGAGGCGATAAACTGCATGCCTTTTTCCAACCACCATTTTACACTGCTTAGAGAGCGTCGGAAAGCAGCTATGCCAGAAAGGCCCCTTTGCTCTCAGCCATGCCCTCCATTGCTCTCGAGGTGGAAGGCACAAAGCACTGCCTCCATCCTTCAATTGGAGACAAGCCAGCAACTGTCCTGCTTCCAGCTCTTTAGGAAGCTGGGTAAGCACTCGCATTCCACAGTGCTCTTACAGCGTCCTGGGAACGTCTCATACAAAGGCAGCTGAACACCGTATCTTTTCAGCCCTTAACTCAGCAATCTGCAACATCTGCTTCTGCCGCATTTCCACCTTGCCAACCCGGCTCAGACGAAATGCCTACATCTTCCCCTCAAGTGACTGTGCTGATTCCCAAATGATTGAGCATCCACATGCTTAGGAGGCGATAAACTGCATGCCTTTTTCCAACCACCATTTTACACTGCTTAGAGAGCGTCGGAAAGCAGCTATGCCAGAAAGGCCCCTTTGCTCTCAGCCATGCCCTCCATTGCTCTCGAGGTGGAAGGCACAAGGCACTGGTTCTGGATCCACCCCTCAATGGGAGACAAACCACATCTTGTCCTGCTTCAAGCTCTTTAGGAAGTGGAGAAGAAACTCCCTTTCCACAGTGCTCTTACAGCATCCTGGGAACATCTCATACAAAGGAGGCTGAACGCCGTTTCTTTTCAGCACTTCACTCGCCAGTCTGGGACATCTGCATCTTGCACGTTTCCACCTTGCCAACCCGGCTCAGACGAAATGCCTACATCTTCCCCTTGAGCAATGGGGATGAGGCCCATAGGATTGTGGTTCCACATGCTGAGGAGGAGAGAGACAATAGGCTTTTAACTAACCACGAAGTGCAACGGTTGGGAGAGTGTCAGAAAGCACCAATGGCAGAAAGACCCCTTTACTCTCAGCCGCGCCCTCCATTGCCGTAGATTTAGAAGGCACAAAGCACTGCCTCCATCCTTCAATGGGAGACAAGCCATAAACTCTCTTGCCTCCAGCTCTTTAGGAAGCTGGGAAAGAACTCGCTTTCCACAGCGCTGTTACAGCATACGAGGAAACTCTCATAAAGAGGCAGCTCAAACGCCATTTCTTCCCAGTGCTTAACTGGCCGCTTTAGGACTTCCGCTTCTGCCACAGTTCCACCTTGCCAACCCGGCTCAGACGAAATGCCTACATCTTCCCCTTAAGCAACGGGGGCGAAGCTCACATGATTGTGCTTCCACATGCTTAGCAGGAGCAGACAATAGGCTTTTTACAAACCGCCATTGTGCACTGCGTCAGAGAGTGTCAGAATGCACCTATGTCAGAAAGGGCCCTTTGCTCTCAGCCGTGCCCTCCATTGCTCTAGAGGTGGAAGGCACAAAGCACTGCCTCCATCCTTCAATTGGAGACAAGCCATAAACTCTCTTGCCTCCAGCTCTTTAGGAAGCTGACAAACAACTCGCTTTCCACAGTCCTGTTACAGCAGACCGGGGAACTTCTCATACAAAGGCAGCTCAAATGGCATTTCTTCCCAGCCCTTAACTCGCAGCTTTAGGACTCCTGCTTCTGCCGCAATTCAACCTTGCCAACCCGGCTCAGACGAAATGCCTACATCTTCCCCTGAAGCAACTGGGCTGAGTCCCAAATAATTGAGCGTCCACGTGCTTAGGAGGCGATAGACTGCACTCCTTTTTAAAACCACCATTGTGCACTGCTGGAGAGAGTGTCAGAAAGCAGTTTGGTCAGAAACACCCATTTGCTCTCAGCCGTGACCTTCATTGCTCTAGACGTGGAATGCACAATGCACTTGCTCCCCCCTCAAGGGGCGACAAGCCACAGACCATGTTCCTTCCATCTCTTTAGGAAGCTGAGCAAGAACTCGCTTTCCACAGTGCTCTTTCTGTGTCCTGCCAACGCCTCATACAAAGGCAGCTGATATGCCATTTCATTTCAGCGCTTAACTCGCAGATTTGGAACTTCTGCTCCTGCCACATTTCCACCTTGTCAACCTGGCTCAGACGAAATGTCTACATCTTGCCCTTCAGCAACGGGGACGAGGCCCAGATGACTGTGCTTCCGCATGCTTAGCAGGGGCAGACAATAGGCTTTTTACAAACCGCCATTGTGCACTGGGTCAGAGAGTGTCAGAATGCACCTATGTCAGAAAGGGCCCTTTGCTCTCAGCCGTGCCCTCCATTGCTCTAGAGGTGGAAGGCACAAAGCACTGCCTCCATCCTTCAATTGGAGACAAGCCATAAACTGTCTTGCCTCCAGCTCTTTAGGAAGCTGACAAAAAACTCTCTTTCCACAGTCCTGTTACGGCAGACAGGGGAACTTCTCATACAAAGGCAGCTCAAATGGCATTTCTTCCCAGCCCTTAACTCGCAGCTTAGGACTCCTTATTCTGCCGCAATTCCACCTTGCCAATCCGGCTCAGATGAAATGTCTACATCTTCCCCTGAAGCAACTGGGCTGAGTCCCAAATGATTGAGCGTCCACGTGCTTAGGAGGCGATAGACTGCACGCCTTTTTCCAACCACCATTTTACACTGCTTAGAGAGCGTCGGAAAGCTGCTATGTCAGAAAGGCCCCTTTGCTCTCAGCCATGCCCTCCATTGCGCTCGAGGTGGAAGGCACAAGGCACTGGTTCTGGATCCACCCCTCAATGGGAGACAAACCACATCTTGGCCTGCTTCCAGCTCTTTAGGAAGTGGAGAAAAACCTTCCTTTCCACAGTGCTCTTACAGCGTCCTGGGAACATCTCATACAAAGGAGGCTGAACACCGTTTCTTTTCAGCACTTCACTCGCCAGTCTTGGACATCTGCATCCTGCACATTTCCACCACGCCAACCCGGCTCAGACGAAATGCCTACATCTTCCCCTTGAGCAATGGGGATGAGGCCCATTGGATTGTGGTTCCACATGCAGAGGAGGAGAGAGAAAACAGGCTTTTAACTAACCACGAAGTGCAACGGTTGGGAGAGTGTCAGAAAGCACCAATGGCAGAAAGACCCCTTTACTCTCAGCCGCGCCCTCCATTGCTGTAGAGGTGGAAGGCACAAAGCACTGCCTCCATCCTTCAATGGGAGACAAGCCATAAACTCTCTTGCCTCCAGCTCTTTAGGAAGCTGACAAACAACTCGCTTTCCACAGTCCTGTTACAGCAGACCGGTTAAATTCTCATACAAAGGCAGCTCAAATGGCATTTCTTCCCAGCCCTTAACTCGCAGCTTAGGACTCCTGCTTCTGCCGCAATTCCACCTTGCCAACCCGGCTCAGACGAAATGCCTACATCTTCCCCTGAATCAAATGGTCTGAGTCCCAAATGATTGAGCGTCCGCGTGCTTAGGAGGCGATAGACTGCACGCCTTTTTCCAACCACCATTGCGCACTGCTGGAGAGAGTGTCGGAAAGCAGCTATGTCAGAAAGACCCCTTTGCTCTCAGCCGTGCCCTTCATTGCTCTAGAACTGGAATGCACAATGCACTGGCTCCCCCCCTCAAGGGGCGACAAGCCACAGACCATCTTCCTTCCATCTCTTTAGGAAGCTGAGCAAGAACTCGCTTTCAACAGTGCTCTTTCTGTGTCCTGGCAACATCTCATACAAAGGCAGCTGATATGCCATTTCTTTTCAGCGCTTAACTCACAGATTTGGAACTTCTGCTCCTGCCACATTTCCACCTTGCCAACCCGGCTCAGACGAAATGTCTACCTTTTCCCCTTCAGCAACGGGGACGAGGCCCAGATGACTGTGCTTACGCATGCTTAGCAGGAGCAGACAATAGGCTTTTTACACACCGCCATTGTGCACTGGGTCAGAGAGTGTCAGAATGCACCTATGTCAGAAAGGGCCCTTTGCTCTCAGCCGTGCCCTCCATTGCTCTAGAGGTGGAAGGCACAAAGCACTGCCTCCATCCTTCAATTGGAGACAAGCCAGCAACTGTCCTGCTTCCAGCTCTTTAGGAAGCTGGGAAAGCACTCGCATTCCACAGTGCTCTTACAGCCTCCTGGGAACGTCTCATACAAAGGCAGCTGAACACCATGTTTTTGAAGCCCTTAACTCACCAATCTGCAACATCTGCTTCAGCCGCATTTCCACCTTGCCAACCCGGCTCAGACGAAATGCCTACATCTTCCCCTCAAGCGACTGTGCTGATTCCCAAATGATTGAGCATCCACATGCCTAGGAGGCGATAAACTTCATGCCTTTTTCCAACCACCATTTTACACTGCTTAGAGAGCGTCGGATAGCAGCTATGTCAGAAAGGCCCCTTTGCTCTCAGCCATGCCCTCCATTGCTCTCGAGGTGGAAGGCACAAGGCACTGGTTCTGGATCCACCCCTCAATGGGAGACAAACCACATCTTGGCCTGCTTCCAGCTCTTTAGGAAGTCGAGAAAAAACTCCCTTTCCACAGTGCTCTTACAGCGTCCTGGGAACATCTCATACAAAGGAGGCTGAACGCCGTTTCTTTTCAGCACTTCACTCGCCAGTCTGGGACATCTGCATCCTGCACGTTTCCACCTTGCCAACCCGGCTCCGATGAAATGCCTACATCTTCCCCTTGAGCAATGGGGATGATGCCCATAGGATTGTGGTTCCACATGCTGAGGAGGAGAGAGACAATAGGCTTTTAACTAACCACGAAGTGCAACGGTTGGGAGAGTGTCAGAAAGCACCAATGGCAGAAAGACCCCTTTACCCTCAGCCGCGCCCTCCATTGCTGTAGAGGTGGAAGGCACAAAGCACTGCCTCCATCCTTCAATGGGAGACAAGCCATAAACTGTCTTGCCTCCAGCTCTTTAGGAAGCTGGGAAAGAACTCGCTTTCCACAGTGCCGTTACAGCATACGAGGAAACTCTCATACAGAGGCAGCTCAAATGCCATTTCTTCCCAGTGCTTAACTGGCCCCTTTAGGACTGCCGCTTCTGCCACAGTTCCACCTTGCCAACCCGGCTCAGACGAAATGCCTACATCTTCCCCTTAAGCAACGGGGGCGAAGCCCACATGATTGTGCTTCCACATGCTTAGCAGGAGCAGACAATAGGCTTTTTCCAAACCGCCATTGTGCACTGGGTCAGAGAGTGTCAGAATGCACCTATGTCAGAAAGGGCCCTTTGCTCTCAGCCGTGCCCTCCATTGCTCTAGAGGTGGAAGGCACAAAGCACTGCCTCCATCCTTCAATTGGAGACAAGCCATAAACTGTCTTGCCTCCAGCTCTTTAGGAAGGTGACAAACAACTCGCTTTCCACAGTCCTGTTACAGCAGACCGGTTAAATTCTCATACAAAGGCAGCTCAAATGGCATTTCTTCCCAGCCCTTAACTCGCAGCTTAGGACTCCTGCTTCTGCCGCAATTCCACCTTGCCAACCCGGCTCAGACGAAATGCCTACATCTTCCCCTGAATCAAATGGTCTGAGTCCCAAATGATTGAGCGTCCACGTGCTTAGGAGGCGATAGACTGCACGCCTTTTTCCAACCACCATTGCGCACTGCTGGAGAGAGTGTCGGAAAGCAGCTATGTCAGAAAGACCCCTTTGCTCTCAGCCGTGCCCTTCATTGCTCTAGAAGTGGAATGCACAATGCACTGGCTCCCCCCCTCAAGGGGCGACAAGCCACAGACCATCTTCCTTCCATCTCTTTAGGAAGCTGAGCAAGAACTCGGTTTCAACAGTGCTCTTTCTGTGTCCTGGCAACATCTCATCCAAAGGCAGCTGATATGCCATTTCTTTTCAGCGCTTAACTCGCAGATTTGGAACTTCTGCTCCTGCCACATTTCCACCTTGCCAACGTGGCTCAGACGAAATGTCTACCTCTTCCCCTTCAGCAACGGGGACGAGGCCCAGATGACTGTGCTTACGCATGCTTAGCAGGAGCAGACAATAGGCTTTTTACACACCGCCATTGTGCACTGGGTCAGAGAGTGTCAGAATGCACCTATGTCAGAAAGGGCCCTTTGCTCTCAGCCGTGCCCTCCGTTGCTCTAGAGGTGGAAGGCACAAAGCACTGCCTCCATCCTTCAATTGGAGACAAGCCAGCAACTGTCCTGCTTCCAGCTCTTTAGGAAGCTGGGAAAGCACTCGCATTCCACAGTGCTCTTACAGCCTCCTGGGAACGTCTCATACAAAGGCAGCTGAGCACCATGATTTTGAAGCCCTTAACTCACCAATCTGCAACATCTGCTTCTGCCGCATTTCCACCTTGCCAACCCGGCTCAGACGAAATGCCTACATCTTCCCCTCAAGCGACTGTGCTGATTCCCAAATGATTGAGCATCCACATGCCTAGGAGGCGATAAACTGCATGCCTTTTTCCAACCACCATTTTACACTGCTTAGAGAGCGTCGGATAGCAGCTATGTCAGAAAGGCACCTTTGCTCTCAGCCATGCCCTCCATTGCTCTCTAGGTGGAAGGCACAAGGCACTGGTTGTGGATCCACCCCTCAATGGGAGACAAACCACATCTTGGCCTGCTTCCAGCTCTTTAGGAAGTGGAGAAAAAACTCCCTTTCCACAGTGCTCTTACAGCGTCCTGGGAACAGCTCATACAAAGCAGGCTGAACGCCGTTTCTTTTCAGCACTTCACTCGCCAGTCTGGGACATCTGCATCCTGCACGTTTCCACCTTGCCAACCCGGCTCCGATGAAATGCCTACATCTTCCCCTTGAGCAATGGGGATGAGGCCCATAGGATTGTGGTTCCACATGCTGAGGAGGAGAGAGACAATAGGCTTTTAACTAACCACGAAGTGCAACGGTTGGGAGAGTGTCAGAAAGCACCAATGGCAGAAAGACCCCTTTACCCTCAGCCGCACCCTCCATTGCTGTAGAGGTGGAAGGCACAAAGCACGGCCTCCATCCTTCAATGGGAGACAAGCCATAAACTGTCTTGCCTCCAGCTCTTTAGGAAGCTGACAAACAACTCGCTTTCCACAGTCCTGTTACAGCAGACCGGGGAACTTCTCATACAAAGGCAGCTCAAATGGCATTTCTTCCCAGCCCTTAACTCGCAGCTTAGGACTCCAGCTTCTGCCGCAATTGCACCTTGCTAACCCGGCTCAGACGAAATGCCTACATCTTCCCCTGAAGCAACTGGGCTGAGTCCCAAATGATTGAGCGTCCACGTGATTAGGAGGCGATAGGCTGCACGCCTTTTTCCAACCACCATTGTGCACTGCTGGAGAGAGTGTCGGAAAGCAGCTATGTCAGAAAGACCCCTTTGCTCTCAGCCGTGCCCTTCATTGCTCTAGACGTGGAATGCACAATGCACTTGCTCCCCCCCTCAAGGGGCGACAAGCTACAGACCATCTTCCTTCCATCTCTTTAGGAAGCTGAGCAAGAACTCGCTTTCAACAGTGCTCTTACTGTGTCCTGGCAGCATCTCATACAAAGACAGCTGATATGCCATTTCTTTTCAGCGCTTAACTCGCAGATTTGGAACTTCTGCTCCTGCCACATTTCCAGCTTGCCAACCCGCCTCAGACGAAATGTCTACATCTTCCCCTTCAGCAACGGGGACGAGGCCCAGATGACTGTGCTTCCGCATGCTTAGCAGAAGCACACAATAGGCTTTTTACAAACCGCCATTGTGCACTGGGTCCGAGAGTTTCCGAATGCACCTATGTCAGAAAGGGCCCTTTGCTCTCTGCCGTGCCCTCCATTGCTCTAGAAGGGGAAGGCACAAAGCACTGCCTCCATCCTTCAATTGGAGACAAGCCAGCAACTGTCCTGCTTCCAGCTCTTTAGGAAGCTGGGAAAGCACTTGCATTCCACAGTGCTCTTACAGCGTCCTGGGAACGTCTCCTACAAAGGCAGCTGAACACCGTGTCTTTTCAGCTTTTAACTCACCAATCTGCAACATCAGCTTCTGCCGCATTTCCACCTTGCCAACCCGGCTCAGGCGAAATGCCTACATCTTCCCCTGAAGCGACTCTGCTGATTCCCAAATGATTGAGCATACACATGCTTAGGAGGCGATAAACTGCATGCCTTTTTCCAACCACCATTTTACACTGCTTAGAGAGCGTCGGAAAGCAGCTATGTCAGAAAGGCCCCTTTGCTCTCAACCAGGCCCTCCATTGCTCTCGAGGTGGAAGGCACAAGGCACTGTTTCTGGATCCACCACTCAAAGGGAGACAAACCACATCTTGGCCTGCTTCCAGCTCTTTAGGAAGTGGAGGAAAAACTCCCTTTCCACAGTGCTCTTATAGCGTCCTGGGTACATCACATACAAAGGAGGCTGAACACCGTTTCTTTTCAGCACTTCACTCGCCAGTCTGGGACATCTGCATCCTGCACAGTTCCCGCTTGCCAACCCGGCTCAGGCGAAATGCCTACATCTTCCCCTTGAGCAATGGGGATGAGGCCCATAGGATTGTGGTTCCACATGCTGAGGAGGAGAGAGACAATAGGCTTTTAACTGACCACGAAGTGCAACGGTTGGGAGAGTGTCAGAAAGCACCAATGGCAGAAAGACCCCTTTACTCTCAGCCGCGCCCTCCATTGCTGTAGAGGTGGAAGGCACAAAGCACTGCCTCCATCGTTCAATGGGAGACAAGCCATAAACTGTCGTGCCTCCAGCTCTTTAGGAAGCTGGGAAAGAACTCGCTTTCCACAGTGCTGTTACAGCATACGAGGAAACTCTCATACAGAGGCAGCTCAAAGGCCATTTCTTCCCTGTGCTTACCTGGCCGCTTTAGGACTTTCGCTTCTGCCACAGTTCCACCTTGCCAACCCGGCTCAGACGAAATGCCTACATCTTCCCCTTCAGCAACGGGGACGAGGCCCAGATGACTGTGCTTCCGCATGCTTATCAGGAGCAGACAATAGGCTTTTTACAAACCGCCATTGTGCACTGGGTCAGAGAGTGTCAGAATGCACCTATGTCAGAAAGGGCCCTTTGCTGTCAGCCGTGCCCTCCATTGCTCTAGAGGTGGAAGGCACAAAGCACTGCCTCCATCCTTCAATTGGAGACAAGCCAGCAACTGTCCTGCTTCCAGCTCTTTAGGAAGCTGGGAAAGCACTCGCATTCCACAGTGCTCTTACAGCGTCCTGGGAACGTCTCATACAAAGGCAGCTGAACACCGTGTCTTTTCAGCCCTTAACTCACCAATCTGCAACATCTGCTTCTGCCGCATTTCCACCTTGCCAACCAGGCTCAGACGAAATGCCTACATCTTCCCCTCAAGCGATTGTGCTGATTCCCAAATGATTGAGCATCCACATGCTTAGGAGGCGATAAACTGCATGCCTTTTTCCAACCACCATTTTACACTGCTTAGAGAGCGTCGGATAGCAGCTATGTCAGAAAGGCCCCTTTGCTCTCAGCCATGCCCTCCATTTCTCTCGAGGTGGAAGGCACAAAGCACGTGCCAATGACCCCGGAAGCACCTGCCGAGCACGCCGGAACCACCTGCTCGACTCGCCAGAACCACCTGCCGGACACGCAAAAGTCACCTGCCGGCTACGCCACAACCAGTTGGGGAACACTTCGGAATCACCTGCCGGGCTTGCTGGAACCACCTGCCGGTCATGCCAAAATCACCTGCCAACTACGCCAGTACCACTTGGCGGACACTGTGGAAACACCTGTCGGGCCGGCCGGAACCACATCTCAGACGTGCCAGAACCATGTGCATGAGATGCTGGAACCACACCCCGAACAGACGGAAAACACCTGCCAGACCTGTCTGAACAACCTGCCGAGCACGCCGGAGCCACCTGCTCAACTCGCCGGAACCACCTACCTGACATGCCCAAATCACCAGCCGGGTATGCCAGAACCACTTGGCGGACACTCCGGAATCATCTGCCGGACATGCCGGAACCAGATCTCAGACACACCAGAACCACGTGCCGGAGACGCCGGAAGCACCTGCCGAGCATGCCGGAGCCACCTGCTCGACTCGCCAGAAACACCTGCCGGACACGCCAAAATCACCTGCCGGGTACGCCAGAACCACCTGGCGGACACTCCGAAATCACCTGTGGCGCATGCCGGAAGCACGTGCCAGAGACGCCGCAAACACCTACCGGACAGACCGGAACCACCTGCCAAGAACGCCTGAGCCACCTGTTCGACTCGCTGGAACCACCTGCCGGACAGGCCAATATCAACTGCTGGCTATGCCAGAACCACCTGGGGGACAGTCCGGGATCACCTGCCAGCCATGGCGGAACCACCTCTCAGACGTACCAGAACCACCTGCCGGAGAAGCTGGAAACACGTCCTGGACAGACTGGAACCACGTGACGGCCATGCCTGAACCACCTGCCGAGCACGGCGGAACAACCTGCCGGACACGCCAACATCACCTGCGGGCTACGCCAGAACCACTTGGACGACTCTCCGAAATGACCTGCCGGGCATGTTGGAACCACCTCTCAGACGTGTCAGAAGCACGTGGCGGACAGTCCTGAATCACCTGTTGGGCATACGCAACCACCTGTGACACCTACCAGAACCACGTGCCGTGCACAACGGAACCACCTACCAGACAGACCGGAATCAACTTTTGGGCATGCCGGAACCACCAGTCAGATGTGCCAGAAACACGTGCCGGAGACGCCGGAGCACCTGCCGAGCACGTCGCATCCACCTGCTCAACTCGCCTGAACCACCTGCCGGACACGCCAAAATCACCTGCCCGCTACACCAGCAACACTTCGGGGACAAGCAGGAATCACGTGAGGGGCATGCCGGCACAGCATCTCAGACTGAACCTCGTGCCGGACACCACAGAACCACCTGCCGGACAGACCGGAAACACCTGCCGGACACGCCGGAACCACCGGTTCGAGCCGCCGGAACGACCGCTGGACATGCAAAATCACCTGCCGGCTACGCCGGAAACACTTGGCGAACACTCCGGAATCACCTGCCGGGCATGCCGGAACCACCTCTCAGATATCCCAGAACCACCTGCCGGACACGCAAAAATCACCTGCCGGCTACGCCACAACCAGTTGGGGAACACTTCGGAATCACCTGCCGGGCTTGCTGGAACCACCTGCCGGTCATGCCAAAATCACCTGCCAACTACGCCAGTACCACTTGGCGGACACTGTGGAAACACCTGTCGGGCCGGCCGGAACCACATCTCAGACGTGCCAGAACCATGTGCATGAGATGCTGGAACCACACCCCGAACAGACGGAAAACACCTGCCAGACCCGTCTGAACAACCTGCCGAGCACGCCGGAGCCACCTGCTCTACTCGCCGGAACCACCTAACTGACATGCCCAAATCACCAGCCGGGTATGCCAGAACCAGTAGGCAGACACTCCGGAATCATCTGCCGGACATGCCGGAACCAGCTCTCAGAGACACCAGAACCACGTGCCGGAGACGCCGCAAGCACCTGCCGAGCATGCCAGAGCCACCTGCTCGACTCGCCAGAAACACCTGCCGGACACGCCAAAATCACCTGCCGGGTACGCCAGAACCACCTGGCGGACACTCCGAAATCACCTGCCGCGCATGCCGGAACCACCTCTCAGACGTGCCGGAAGCACGTGCCGGACACGCCGGAATCACCTACCGGACAGACCGGAACCACCTGCCGAGCACGCCGGAGCCACCTGTTCGACTCGCTGGAACCACCTGCCGGACAGGCCAATATCAACTGCTGGCTATGCCAGAACCACCTGGGGGACGGTCCGGAATCACCTGCCAGCCCTGGCGGAACCACCTCTCAGACGTACCAGAACCACCTGCCGGAGAAGCTGGAAACACGTCCTGGACAGTCTGGAACCACCTGCCGGCCAAGCCTGAACCACCTGCCAAGCACAACGGAACAACCTGCCAGACACGCCAAAATCACCTGCGTGTTATGCCAGAACCACTTGGAGGACTCTCTGGGATGACCTGCCGGGCATGCCGGAACCACCTCTCAGACGTGCCAGAACCATGTGGCGGACAGTCCGGAATCACCTGTTGGGCATGCGCAACCACCTCTGAGACGTACCAGAACCACATGCCGTGCAGGCTGGAATCACCTATCGGACACACCGGAATCACCTTTCGGGCATGCCGGAACCACCTGTCAGATGTGCCAGAAACACGTGCCGGAGACGCCGGAAGCACCTGCCAAGCACGTTGGAACCACCTGCTCAACTCGCCTGAACCACCTGCCGGACATGCCAAAATCACCTGCCGACTATGCCAGAACCACTTGGCGAACACTCCGGAAGCACTTGCCGGGCATGCAGGAACCACCTCTCAGACATGCCAGAACCCCGTGCCAATGACCCCCGAAGCACCAGCCGAGCACGCCGGAACCACCTGCTCGACTCGCCAGAACCACCTGCCGATCACGCAAAAATCACCTGCCGGCTACGCCACAACCAGTTGGTGAACACTTTGGAATCACCTGCCAGGCTTGCTGGAACCACCTGCCAGTCATGCCAAAATCACCTGCCAACTACGCCAGAACCGCTTGGCGGACACTGCGGAAACACCTGTCGGGCCGGCTGGAACCACATCTCAGACGTGCCAGAAACGTGTTCATGAGATGCTGGAACCACACCCCGAACAGACGGATACCACCTGCCAGAACCGCCTGAACCACCTGCTGAGCACGCCGGAAACACCTGCTCGACTCACCGGTACCACCTCCCTGACACGCCAAAATCACCTGCTGGGTATGCCAGAACCACTTGGCGGACACTCCGGAATCATCTGCCGGACGTGCCGGAACCAGCTCTCAGACACACCAGAACCAAGTGCCGGAGACGCCGGAAGCACCTGCCGAGCATGCCGGAGCCACCTGCTCGACTCGCCAGAAACACCTGCCGGACACGCCAAAATCACCTGCCAGGTACGCCACAACCACCTGGCGGACACTACGGAATCACCTGCCGCGCATGCCGGAACCACCTCACAGGTGTGCCGGAAGCATGTGCCAGACACGCCGGAAACACCTACCGGACAGACCGGAACCACCTGCCAAGAACGCCGGAGCCACCTGTTCGACTCGCTGGAACCACCTGCCAGACAGGCCAATATCAACTGCTGGGTATGCCAGAACCACCTGTGGGACAGTCCGGGATCACCTGCCAGCCATGGCGGAACCACATCTCAGACGTACCAGAACCACCTGCCGGAGAAGCTGGAAACACGTCCTGGACAGACTGGAACCACGTGACGGCCATGCCAGAACCACCAGCCGAGTACGGCGGAATCACCTGCCGGACACGCCAAAATCACCTGCCCGCTACACCAGCACCACTTCGGGGACAAGCCGGAATCACGTGAGGGGCATGCCGGCACAGCCTCTCAGACTGAACCTCGTGCCGGAAACCACAGAACCACCTGCCGGACGGACCGGAACCACCTGCCGAGCACGCCGGAACCACTTGCTCGACTCGCCAGAACCACCTGCCGGACACGCAAAAAATACCTGCCGGCTACGCCACAACCAGTTGGGGAACACTTCGGAATCACCTGCCGCGCTTGCTGGAACCACCTGCCGGTCATGCCAAAATCACCTGCCAACTACGCCAGTACCACTTGGGGGACATTGTGGAAACACCTGTCGGGCCGGCCGGAACCACATCTCAGACGTGCCAGAACCATGTGCATGAGATGCTGGAACCACACCCCGAACAGACGGAAAACACCTGCCAGACCCGTCTGAACAACCTGCCGAGCACGCCGGAGCCACCTGCTCGACTCGCCGGAACCACCTACCTGACATTCCCAAATCACCAGCCGGGTATGCCAGAACCAGTTGGCGGACACTCCGGAATCATCTGCCGGACGTGCCGGAACCAGCTGTGACACACACCAGAACCACGTGCCGGAGACGCCGGAAGCACCTGCCGAGCATGGCAGAGCCACCTGCTCGACTCGCCAGAAACACCTGCCGGACACGCCAAAATCACCTGCTGGGTACGCCAGAACCACCTGGCGGACACTCCGAAATCACCTGTCGCGCATGCCGGAACCACCTCTCAGACGTGCCGGAAGCACGTGCCGGACACGCCGGAATCACCTACCGGACAGACCGGAACCACCTGCCGAGCACGCCGGAGCCAGCTGTTCGACTCGCTGGAACCACCTGCCGGACAGGCCAATATCAACTGCTGGCTATGCCAGAACCACCTGGGGGACGGTCCGGAATCACCTGCCAGCCATGGCGGAACCACCTCTCAGACGTACCAGAACCACCTGCCGGAGAAGCTGGAAACACGTCCTCGACAGTCTGGAACCACCTGCCGGCCAAGCCTGAACCACCTGCCAAGCACAACGGAACAACCTGTCAGACACGCCAAAATCACCTGCGTGCTATGCCAGAACCACTTGGAGGACTCTCTGGGATGACCTGCCGGGCATGCCGGAACCACCTCTCAGACGTGCCAGAACCATGTGGCGGACAGTCCGGAATCACCTGTTGGGCATGCGCAGCCACCTCTGAGACGTACCAGAACCACATGCCGTGCAGGCTGGAACCACCTACCGGACAGACCGGAATCAGCTTTCGGGCATGCCGGAACCACCTGTCAGATGTGCCAGAAACACGTGCCGGAGACGCCGGAAGCACCTGCCAAGCACGTTGGAACCACCTGCTCAACTCGCCTGAACCACCTGCCGGACATGCCAAAATCACCTGCCGACTATGCCAGAACCACTTGGCGAACACTCCGGAATCACTTGCCGGGCATGCAGGAACCACCTCTCAGACATGCCAGAACCCCGTGCCAATGACCCCGGAAGCACCAGCCGGGCACGCCGGAACCACCTGCTCGACTCGCCAGAACCACCTGCCGATCACGCGAAAATCACCTGCCGGCTACGCCACAACCAGTTGGTGAACACTTTGGAATCACCTGCCAGGCTTGCTGGAACCACCTGCCAGTCATGCCAAAATCACCTGCCAACTACGCCAGAACCACTTGGCGGACACTGCGGAAACACCTGTCGGGCCGGCTGGAACCACATCTCAGACGTGCCAGAAACGTGTTCATGAGATGCTGGAACCACACCCCGAACAGACGGATACCACCTGCCAGAACCGCCTGAACCACATGCTGAGCACGCCGGAAACACCTGCTCGACTCACCGGTACCACCTCCCTGACACGCCAAAATCACCTGCTGGGTATGCCAGAACCACTTGGCGGACACTACGGAATCATCTGCCGGACGTGCCGGAACCAGCTCTCAGACACACCAGAACCAAGTGCCGGAGACGCCGGAAGCACCTGCCGAGCATGCCGGAGCCACCTGCTCGACTCGCCAGAAACACCTGCCGGACACGCCAAAATCACCTGCCAGGTACGCCACAACCACCTGGCGGACACTACGGAATCACCTGTCGCGCATGCCGGAACCACCTCTCAGACGTGCCGGAAGCACGTGCCAGACACGCCGGAAACACCTACCGGACAGACCGGAACCACCTGCCAAGAACGCCGGAGCCACCTGTTCGACTCGCTGGAACCACCTGCCGGACAGGCCAATATCAACTGCTGGGTATGCCAGAACCACCTGGGGGACATTCCGGGATCACCTGCCAGCCATGGCGGAGCCACATCTCAGACGTACCAGAACCACCTGCCGGAGAAGCTGGAAACACGTCCTGGACAGACTGGAACCACGTGACGGCCATGCCAGAACCACCAGCCGAGTACGGCGGAATCACCTGCCGGACACGCCAAAATCACCTGCCCGCTACACCAGCACCACTTCGGGGACAAGCCGGAATCACGTGAGGGGCATGCCGGCACAGCCTCTCAGACTGAACCTCGTGCCGGAAACCACAGAACCACCTGCCGGACAGACCGGAACCACCTGCCGGACACGCCTGAACCACCGGCTCGACCCGCCGGAACGACCGCTGGACGTGCAAAATCACCTGCCGGCTACGCCGGAAACACTTGGCGAACACTCCGGAATCACCTGCCGGGCATGCCGGAACCACCTCTCAGATATGCCAGAACCACGTGCCAATGACCCCGGAAGCACCTGCCGAGCACGCCGGAACCACCTGCTCGACTCGCCAGAACCACCTGCCGGACACGCAAAAATCACCTGCCGGCTACGCCACAACCAGTTGGGGAACACTTCGGAATCACCTGCCGGGCTTGCTGGAACCACCTGCTGGTCATGCCAAAATCACCTGCCAACTAGGCCAGTACCACTTGGGGGACACTGTGGAAACACCTGTCGGGCCGGCCGGAACCACATCTCAGACGTGCCAGAACCATGTGCATGAGATGCTGGAACCACACCCCGAACAGACGGAAAACACCTGCCAGACCCGTGTGAACAACCTGCCGAGCACGCCGGAGGCACCTGCTCGACTCGCCGGAACCACCTACCTGACATGACCAAATCACCAGCCGGGTATGCCAGAACCACTTGGCGGACACTCCGGAATCATCTGCCGGACATGCCGGAACCAGCTCTCAGACACACCAGAACCACGTGCCGGACACTCCGGAATCACCTACCAGACAGACCGGAACCACCTGCTGAGCACGCCGGAGCCACCTGTTCAACTCGCTGGAACCACCTGCCGGACAGGCCAATATCAACTGCTGGCTATGCCAGAACCACCTGGGGGACGGTCCGGAATCACCTGCCAGCCATGGCGGAACCACCTCTCAGAAGTACCAGAACCACCTGCCGGAGAAGCTGGAAACACGTCCTGGACAGTCTGGAACCACCTGCCGGCCAAGCCTGAACCACCTGCCAAGCACAACGGAACAACCTGCCAGACACGCCAAAATCACCTGCGTGTTATGCCAGAACCACTTGGAGGACTCTCTGGGATGACCTGCCGGGCATGCCGGAACCACCTCTCAGACGTGCCAGAACCATGTGGCGGACAGTCCGGAATCACCTGTTGGGCATGCGCAACCACCTCTGAGACGTACCAGAACCACATGCCGTGCAGGCTGGAACCACCTACCGGACAGACCGGAATCACCTTTCGGGCATGCCGGAACCACCTGTCAGATGTGCCAGAAACACGTGCCGGAGACGCCGGAAGCAGCTGCCAAGCACGTTGGAACCACCTGCTCAACTCGCCTGAACCACCTGCCGGACATGCCAAAATCACCTGCCGACTATGCCAGAACCACTTGGCGAACACTCCGGAATCACTTGCCGGGCATGCAGGAACCACCTCTCAGACATGCCAGAACCCCGTGCCAATGACCCCGGAAGCACCAGCCGAGCACGCCGGAACCACCTGCTCGACTCGCCAGAACCACCTGCCGATCATGCAAAAATCACCTGCCGGCTACGCCACAACCAGTTGGTGAACACTTTGGAATCACCTGCCAGGCTTGCTGGAACCACCTGCCAGTCATGCCAAAATCACCTGCCAACTACGCCAGAACCGCTTGGCGGACACTGCGGAAACACCTGTCGGGCCGGCTGGAACCACATCTCAGACGTGCCAGAACCATGTGGCGGACAGTCCGGAATAACCTGTTGGGCATACGCAACCACCTCTGACACGTACCAGAACCACGTGCCGTGCACGCCGGAACCACCTACTGGACAGACCGGAATCAACCTTTGGGCATGCCGGAACCACCAGTCAGATGTGCCAGAAACATGTGCCGGAGACGCCGGAAGCACCTGCCGAGCACGTCGCAACCACCTGCTCAACTCGCCTGAACCACCTGCCGGACACGCCAAAATCACCTGCCCGCTACACCAGCACCACTTCGGGGACAAGCCGGAATCACGTGAGGGGCCTGCCTGCACAGCCTCTCAGACTGAACCTCGTGCCGGACACCACAGAACCACCTGCCGGACAGACCGGATCCACTTGCCGGACACGCCGGAACCACCGGCTCGACCCGCCGGAACGACCGCTGGACGTGCAAAATCACCTGCCGGCTACGCCAGAAACACTTGGCGAACACTCCGGAATCACCTGCCGGGCATGCCAGAACCACCTCTCAGATATGCCAGAACCACGTGCCAATGACCCCGGAAGCACCTGCCGAGCACGCCGGAACCACCTGCTCGACTCGCCAGAACCACCTGCCGGACACGCCAAAATCACCTGCCGGCTACGCCACAACCAGTTGGGGAACACTTCGGAATCACCTGCCGGGCTTGCTGGAACCATCTGCCGGTCATGCCAAAATCACCTGCCAACTACGCGAGTACCACTTGGCGGACACTGTGGAAACACCTGTCGGGCCGGCCAGAACCACATCTCAGACGTGCCAGAACCATGTGCATGAGATGCTGGAACCACACCCCGAACAGACGGAAAACACCTGCCAGAACCGCCTGAACCACCTGCCGAGCACGCCAGAACAACCTGCTCGACTCACCGGTACCACCTCCCTGACACGCCAAAATCACCTGCTGGGTATGCCAGAACCACTTGGCGGACACTCCGGAATCATCTGCCGGACATGCCGGAACCAGCTCTCAGACACACCAGAACCACGTGCCGGAGACGCCGGAAGCACCTGCCGAGCATGCCGGAGCCACCTGCTCGACTCGCCAGAAACACCTGCCGGACACGCCAAAATCACCTGCCGGGTACGCCAGAACCACTTGGCGGACACTCCGAAATCACCTGTCGCGCATGCCGGAACCACCTCTCATACGTGCCGGAAGCACGTGCCGGACACGCCGGAATCACCTACCGGACAGACCGGAACCGCCTGCCGAGCACGCCGGAGCCACCTGTTCGACTCGCTGGAACCACCTGCCGGACAGGCCAATATCAACTGCTGGCCATGCCAGAACCACCTGGGGGACGGTCCGGAATCACCTGCCAGCCATGGCGGAACCACCTCTCAGACGAACCAGAACCACCTGCCGGAGAAGCTGGAAACACGTCCTGGACAGTCTGGAACCACCTGCCGGCCAAGCCTGAACCACCTGCCAAGCACAACGGAACAACCTGCCAGACACGCCAAAATCACCTGCGTGTTATGCCAGAACCACTTGGAGGACTCTCTGGGATGACCTGCCGGGCATGCCGGAACCACCTGTCAGACGTGCCAGAACCATGTGGCGGACAGTCCGGAATGACCTGTTGGGCATGCGCAACCACCTCTGAGACGTACCAGAACCACATGCCGTGCAGGCTGGAACCACCTACTGGACAGACCGGAATCAGCTTTCGGGCATGCCGGAACCACCTGTCAGATGTGCCAGAAACACGTGCCGGAGACGCCAGAAGCACCTGCCAAGCACGTTGGAACCACCTGCTCAACTCGCCTGAACCACCTGCCAGACATGCCAAAATCACCTGCCGACTATGCCAGAACCACTTGGCGAACACTCCGGAATCACTTGCCGGGCATGCAGGAACCACCTCTCAGACATGCCAGAACCCCGTGCCAATGACCCCGGAAGCACCAGCCGGGAACGCCGGAACCACCTGCTCGACTCGCCAGAACCACCTGCCGATCACGCAAAAATCACCTGCTGGCTACGCCACAACCAGTTGGTGAACACTTTGGAATCACCTGCCAGGCTTGCTGGAACCACCTGCCAGTCATGCCAAAATCACCTGCCAACTACGCCAGAACCGCTTGGCGGACACTGCGGCAACGCCTGTCGGGCCGGCTGGAATCACATCTCAGACGTGCCAGAAACGTGTTCATGAGATGCTGGAACCACACCACGAACAGACGGATACCACCTGCCAGAACCGCCTGAACCACCTGCTGAGCACGCCGGAACCACCTGCTCGACTCACCGGTACCACCTCCCTGACACGCCAAATTCATCTGCTGGGTATGCCAGAACCACTTGGCGGACACTCCGGAATCATCTGCCGGACATGCCGGAACCAGCTCTCAGACACACCAGAACCAAGTGCCGGAGACGCCGGAAGCACCTGCCGAGCATGCCGGAGCCACCTGCTCGACTCGCCAGAAACACCTGCCGGACACGCCAAAATCACCTGCCGGGTATGCCAGAACCACCAGGCGGACACTGCGGAATCACCTGCCGCGCATGCCGGAAGCACGTGCCAGACATGCCGGAAACACCTACCGGACAGACCGGAACCACCTGCCAAGAACCCCGCAGCCACCTGTTCGACTCGCTGGAACCACCTGCCGGACAGGCCAATATCAACTGCTGGCTATGCCAGAACCACCTGGGGGACGGTCCGGGATCACCTGCCAGCCATGGCGGAACCACCTCTCAGACGTACCAGAACCACCTGCCGGAGAAGCTGGAAACACGTCCTGGACAGACTGGAACCACGTGACGGCCATGCCTGAACCACCTGCCGAGCACGGCGGAACCACCTGCCGGACACGCGAAGATCACCTGCGGGCTACGCCAGAACCACTTGGACGACTCTCCGAAATGACCTGCCGGACATGTTGGAACCACCTCTCAGACGTGCCAGAAGCACGTGGCGGACAGTCCGGAGTCACTTTTTGGGCATACGCAACCACCTCTGAGACGTACCAGAACCATGTGCCGTTCAGGCCGGAACCACCTACCGGACAGACCGGAATCAACTTTTGGGCATGCCGGAACCACCAGTCAGATGTGCCAGAAACACGTGCCGGAGACGCCGGAAGCACCTGCCGAGCACGTCGCAACCACCTGCTCAACTCGCCTGAACCACCTGCCGGACACGCCAAAATCACCTGCCCGCTACACCAGCACCACTTCGGGGACAAGCCGGAATCACATGAGGGGCATGCCGGCACAGCCTCTCAGACTGAACCTCGTGCCGGACACCACAGAACCACCTGCCGGACAGACCGGAACCACCTGCCGGACACGCCGGAACCACCGGCTCGACCCGCCGGAACGACCGCTGGACATGCAAACTCACCTGCCGGCTACGCCGGAAACACTTGGCGAACACTCCGGAATCACCTGCCCGGCATGCCGGAACCAGCTCTCAGATATGCCAGAACCACGTGCCAATGACCCCGGAAGCACCTGCCGAGCACGCCGGAACCACCTGCTCGACTCGCCAGAACCACCTGCCGGACACGCAAAAATCACCTTCCGGCTACGCCACAACCAGTTGGGGAACACTTCGGAATCACCTGCCGGGCTTGCTGGAACCACCTGCCGGTCATGCCAAAATCACCTGCCAGCTACGCCAGTACCACTTGGCGGACACGGTGGAAACGCCTGTCGGGCCGGCCGGAACCACATCTCAGACGTGCCAGAACCATGTGCATGAGATGCTGGAACCACACCCCGAACAGACGGATACCACCTGCCAGAACCGCCTGAACCACCTGCTGAGCACGCCGGAACCACCTGCTCGACTCACCGGTACCACCTCCCTGACACGCCAAAATCATCTGCTGGGTATGCCAGAACCACTTGGCGGACACTCCGGAATCATCTGCCGGACATGCCGGAACCAGCTCTCAGACACACCAGAACCACGTGCCGGAGACGCCGGAAGCACCTGCCGAGCATGCCGGAGCCACCTGCTCGACTCGCCAGAAACACCTGCCGGACACGCCAAAATCACCTGCTGGGTACGCCAGAACCACCTGGCGGACACTCCGAAATCACCTGTCACTCATGCCGGAACCACCTCTCAGACGTGCCGGAAGCACGTGCCGGACACGCCAGAATCACCTACCGGACAGACCGGAACCGCCTGCCGAGCACGCCGGAGCCACCTGTTCGACTCGCTGGAACCACCTGCCGGACAGGCCAATATCAACTGCTGGCTATGCCAGAACCACCTGGGGGACGGTCCGGAATCACCTGCCAGCCATGGCGGAACCACCTCTCAGACGTACCAGAACCACCTGCCGGAGAAGCTGGAAACACGTCCTGGACAGACTGGAACCACGTGACGGCCATGCCTGAACCACCTCCCGAGCTCGGCGGAACCACCTGCCGGACACGCGGAAATCACCTGCGGGCTACGCCAGAACCACTTGGACGACTCTCCGAAATGACCTGCCGGGCATGTTGGAACCACCTCTCAGACGTGCCAGAAGCACGTGGCGGACAGTCAGGAATCACCTGTTGGGCATACGCAACCACCTCTCAGACGTACCAGAACCACCTGCCGGAGAAGCTGGAAACACGTCCTGGACAGTCTGGAACCACCTGCCGGCCAAGCCTGAACCACCTGCCAAGCACAACGGAACAACCTGCCAGACACGCCAAAATCACCTGCGTGT
Organism: Equus przewalskii; assembly: GCF_037783145.1. Taxonomy (NCBI): domain Eukaryota; kingdom Metazoa; phylum Chordata; class Mammalia; order Perissodactyla; family Equidae; genus Equus; species Equus przewalskii. The sequence goes on along the minus strand of NW_027227322.1, from coordinate 148,404 downwards.
TATGCCAGAACCACTTGGAGGACTCTCTGGGATGACCTGCCGGGAATGCCGGAACCACCTCTCAGACGTGCCAGAACCATGTGGTGGACAGTCCGGAATGACCTGTTGGGCATGCGCAACCACCTCTGAGACGTACCACAACCACAGGCCGTGCAGGCTGGAACCACCTACCGGACAGACCGGAATCAGCTTTCGGGCATGCCGGAACCACCTGTCAGATGTGCCAGAAACACGTGCCGGAGACGCCGGAAGCACCTGCCAAGCACGTTGGAACCACCTGCTCAACGCGCCTGAACCACCTGCCGGACATGCCAAAATCACCTGCCGACTATGCCAGAACCACTTGGCGAACACTCCGGAATCACTTGCCGGGCATGCAGGAACCACCTCTCAGACATGCCAGAACCCCGTGCCAATGACCCCGGAAGCACCAGCCGAGCACGCCGGAACCACCTGCTCGACTCGCCAGAACCACCTGCCGATCACGCAAAAATCACCTGCCGGCTACGCCACAACCAGTTGGTGAACACTTTGGAACCACCTGCCAGGCTTGCTGGAACCACCTGCCAGTCATGCCAAAATCACCTGCCAACTACGCCAGAACCGCTTGGCGGACACTGCGGAAACACCTGTCGGGCCGGCTGGAACAACATCTCCGACGTGCCAGAAACGTGTTCATGAGATGCTGGAACCACACCACGAACAGACGGATACCACCTGCCAGAACCGCCTGAACCACCTGCTGAGCACGCCGGAACCACCTGCTCGACTCACCGGTACCACCTCCCTGACACGCCAAAATCACCTGCTGGGTATGCCAGAACCACTTGGCGGACACTCCGGAATCATCTGCCGGACATGCCGGAACCAGCTCTCAGACACACCAGAACCAAGTGCCGGAGACGCCGGAAGCACCTGCCGAGCATGCCGGAGCCACCTGCTCGACTCGCCAGAAGCACCTGCCGGACACGCCAAAATCACCTGCCGGGTACGCCAGAACCACCTGCCGGACACGCAAAAATCACCTGCCGGCTACGCCACAACCAGTTGGGGAACACTTCGGAATCACCTGCCGGGCTTGCCGGAACCACCTGCCAGTCATGCCAAAATCACCTTCCAATTACGCCAGTACCACTTGGCGGACACTGTGGAAACACCTGTCGGGCCGGCCGGAACCACATCTCAGACTTGCCAGAACCATGTGCATGAGATGCTGGAACCACACCCCGAACAGACGGAAAACACCTGCCAGACCCGTCTGAACAACCTGCCGAGCACGTCAGAGCCACCTACCTGACATGCCCAAATCAAAAGCCGGGTATGACAGAACCACTTGGCGGACACTCCGGAATCATCTGCCGGACATGCCGGAACCAGCTCTCAGACACACCAGAACCACGTGCCGGAGACGCCGGAAGCACCTGCCGAGCATGCGGGAGCCACCTGCTCGACTCGCCAGAAACACCTGCCGGACACGCCAAAATCACCTGCCGGGTACGCCAGAACCACCTGGCGGACACTCTGAAACCACCTGTCGCGCATGCCGGAACCACATCTCAGACGTGCCAGAAACGTGTTCATGAGATGCTGGAACCACACCCCGAACACACGGATACCACCTGCCAGAACTGCCTGAACCACCTGCTGAGCACGCCGGAACCACCTGCTCGACTCACCGGTACCACCTCCCTGACACGCCAAAATCACCTGCTGAGTATGCCAGAACCACTTGGTGGACACTCCGGAATCATCTGCCGGACATGCCGGAAGTAGATCTCAGACACACCAGAACCAAGTGCCGGAGACGCCGGAAGCACCTGCCGAGCATGCCGGAGCCACCTGCTCGACTCGCCAGAAACACCTGCCGGACACGCCAAAATCACCTGCCGGGTATGCCAGAAACACCTGGCGGACACTAGGGAATCACCTGCCGCGCATGCCGGAACCACCTGTCAGACGTGCCGGAAGCACGTGCCAGACACGCCGGAAACACCTACCGGACAGACCGGAACCACCTGCCAAGAACGCCGAAGCCACCTGTTCGATTCGCTGGAACCACCTGCCGGACAGGCCAATATCAACTGCTGGCTATGCCAGAACCACCTGGGGGACGGTCCGGGATCACCTGCCAGCCATGGCGGAACCACCTCTCAGACGTACCAGAACCACCTGCCGGAGAAGCTGGAAACACGTCCTGGACAGACTGGAAAAACCTGACGGCCATGCCTGAACCACCTGCCGAGCACGGCGGAACCACCTGCCGGACATGCCAAAATCACCTGCGGGCTACGCCAGAACCACTTGGACGACTCTCCGAAATGACCTGCCGGGCATGTTGGAACCACCTCTCAGACGTGCCAGAAGCACGTGGCGGAGAGTCCGGGCTCACCTGTTGGGCATACGCAACCACCTCTGAGACGTACCAGAACCACGTGCCGTGCACGCCGGAACCACCTACCGGACAGACCGGAATCAACTTTTGGGCATGCCGGAACCACCAGTCAGATGTGCCAGAAACACGTGCCGGAGACGCCGGAAGCACCTGCCGAGCAAGTCGCAACCACCTGCTCAACTCGCCTGAACCACCTGCCGGACACGCCAAAATCACCTGCCCGCTACACCAGCACCACTTCGGGGACAAGCCGGAATCACGTGAGGGGCATGCCGGCACAGCCTCTCAGACTGAACCTCGTGCCGTACACCACAGAACCACCTGCCGGACAGACCGGAACCACCTGCCGGACACGCAGGAACCACCGGCTCGACCCGCCGGAACGACCACTGGACATGCAAAATCACCTGCCGGCTACGCCGGAAACACTTGGCGAACACTCCGGAATCACCTGCCGGGTATGCCGGAACCACCTCTCAGATATGCCAGAACCACGTGCCAATGACCCCGGAAGCAGCTGCCGAGCACGCCAGAACCATCTGCTCGACTCGCCAGAACCACCTGCCGGACACGCAAAAATCACCTGCCGGCTACGCCACAACCAGTTGGGGAACACTTCGGAATCACCTGCCGGGCTTGCTGGAACCACCTGCCGGTCATGCCAAAATCACCTGCCAATTACGCCAGTACCACTTGGCGGAAACTGTGGAAACACCTGTCGGGCCGGCCGGAACCACATCTCAGACGTGCCAGAACCATGTGCATGAGATGCTGGAACCACACCCCGAACAGACGGAAAACACCTGCCAGACCCGTCTGAACAACCTGCCGAGCACGCAGGAGCCACCTGCTCGACTCGCCGGAACCACCTACCTGACACGCCCAAATCACCAGCCGGGTATGCCAGAACCACTTGGCGGACACTCCGGAATCATCTGCCGGACATGCCGGAACCAGCTCTCAGACACACCAGAACCAAGTGCCGGAGACGCCGGAAGCACATGCCGAGCACGTCGCAACCACCTGCTCAACTCGCCTGAACCACCTGCCGGACACGCCAAATTCACCTGCCAGCTACACCAGCACCAATTCGAGGACAAGCCGGAATCACGTGAGGGGCATGCCGGCATAGCCTCTCAGACTGAACCTCGTGCCGGACACCACAGAACCACCTGCCGGACAGACCGGAACCACCTGCCGGACATGCCGGAACCACCGGCTTGACCCGCCGGAACGACCTCTGGACATGCAAACTCACCTGCCGGCTACGCCGGAAACACTTGGCGAACACTCCGGAATCACATGCCGGGCACGCCGGAACCACCTCTCAGATATGCCAGAACCACCTGCTGGACACGCAAAAATCACCTGCCGGCTACGCCACAACCAGTTGGTGAACACTTTGGAATCACCTGCCAGGCTTGCTGGAACCACCTGCCAGTCATGCCAAAATCACCTGCCAACTACGCCAGACCGCTTGGCGGACACTGCAGAAACACCTGTCGGGCCGGCTGGAACCACATCTCAGACGTGCCAGAAACGTGTTCATGAGATGCTGGAACCACACCCCGAATAGACGGATACCACCTGCCAGAACCGCCTGAACCACCTGCCGAGCACGCCGGAACCACCTGCTCGACTCACCGGTACCACCTCCCTGACACGCCAAAATCACCTGCTGGGTATGCCAGAACCACTTGGCGGACACTCCGGAATCATCTGCCGGACATGCCGGAACCAGCTCTCAGACACACCAGAACCAAGTGCCGGAGACGCCGGAAGCACCTGCCGAGCATGCCGGAGCCACCTGCTCGACTCGCCAGAAACACCTTCCGGACACGCCAAAATCACCTGCCGGGTATGCCAGAACCACCTGGCGGACACTACGGAATCACCTGCCAGGCATGCCGGAACCACCTCTCAGACGTGCCGGAAGCACGTGCCAGACACGCCGGAAACACCTACCGGACAGACCGGAACCACATGCCAAGAACGCCAGAGCCACCTGTTCGACTCGCTGGAACCACCTGCCGGACAGGCCAATATCAACTGCTGGCTATGCCAGAACCACCTGGGGGACCGTCCGGGATCACCTGCCAGCCATGGCGGAACCACCTCTCAGACGTACCAGAACCACCTGCCGGAGAAGCTGGAAACACGTCCTGGACAGTCTGGAACCACCTGCCGGCCAAGCCTGAACCACCTGCCAAGCACAACGGAACAACCTGCCAGACACGCCAAAATCACCTGCGTGTTCTGCCAGAACCACTTGGAGGACGCTCTGGGATGACCTGCCAGGCATGCCGGAACCACCTCTCAGACGTGCCAGAACCATGTGGCGGACAGTCCGGAATCACCTGTTGGGCATGCGCAACCACCTCTGAGACGTACCAGAACCACATGCCGTGCAGGCTGGAACCACCTACCGGACAGACCGGAATCACCTTTCGGGCATGCCGGAACCACCTGTCAGATGTGCCAGAAACACGTGCCGGAGACGCCGGATCACCTGCCAAGCACGTTGGAACCACCTGCTCAACTCGCCTGAACCACCTGCCGGACATGCCAAAATCACCTGCCGACTATGCCAGAACCACTTGGCGAACACTCCGGAATCACTGGCCGGGCATGCAGGAACCACCTCTCAGACATGCCAGAACCCCGTGCCAATGACCCCGGAAGCACCAGCCGAGCACTCCGGAACCACCTGCTCGACTCGCCAGAACCACCTGCCGATCACGCAAAAATCACCTGCCGGCTACGCCACAACCAGTTGGTGAACACTTTGGAATCACCTGCCAGGCTTGCTGGAACCACCTGCCATTCATGCCAAAATCACCTGCCAACTACGCCAGAACCGCTTGGCGGACACTGCGGAAACACCTGTCAGGCCGACTGGAACCACATCTCAGACGTGCCAGAAACGTGTTCATGAGATGCTGGAACCACACCCCGAACAGACGGATACCACCTGCCAGAACCGCCTGAACCACCTGCCGAGCACGCCGGAACCACCTGCTCGACTCACCGGTAGCACCTCCCTGACACGCCAAAATCACCTGCCAGGTACGCCACAACCACCTGGCGGACACTACGGAATCACCTGTCGCGCATGCCGGAACCACCTCTCAGACGTGCCGGAAGCACGTGCCAGACACGCCGGAAACACCTACCGGACAGACCGGAACCACCTGCCAAGAACGCCGGAGCCACCTGTTCGACTCGCTGGAACCACCTGCCGGACAGGCCAATATCAACTGCTGGCTATGCCAGATACACCTGGGGGACCGTCCGGGATCACCTGCCAGCCATGGCGGAACCACCTCTCAGACGTACCAGAACCAGCTGCCGGAGAAGCTGGAAACACGTCCTGGACAGACTGGAACCACGTGACGGCCATGCCTGAACCACCTGCCATACTCGCCAAAATCACCTGCGGGCTACGCCGGAACCACTTGGACGACTCTCCGAAATGACCTGCCGGGCATGTTGGAACCACCTCTCAGACGTGCCAGAAGCACGTGGCGGACAGTCCGGAATCACCTGTTGGGCATACGTAACCACCTCTGACAAGTACCAGAACCACGTGCCGTGCACGCCGGAACCACCTACCGGACAGACCGGAATCAACTTTTGGGCATGCCGGAACCACCAGTCAGATGTGCCAGAAACACGTGCTGGAGACGCCAGAAGCACCTGCGGAGCACGACGCAACCACCTGCTCAACTCGCCTGAACCACCTGCCAGACACGCCAAAATCACTTGCCCGCTACACCAGCACCACTTCGGGGACAAGCCGGAATCACGTGAGGGGCATGCCGGCACAGCCTCTCAGACTGAACCTCGTGCCGGACACCACAGAACCACCTGCCAGACAGACCGGAACCACCTGCCGGACACGCCGGAACCACCGGCTCGACCCGCCGGAACGACCGCTGGACATGCTAAATCACCTGCCGGCTACACCGGAAACACTTGGCGAACACTCCGGAATCACCTGCCGGGCATGCCGGAACCACCTCTCAGATATGCCAGAACCACGTGCCAATGACCCCGGAAGCACCTGCCGAGCACGCCGGAACCACCTGCTCGACTCGCCAGAACCACCTGCCGGACACGCAAAAATCACCTGCCGGCTACGCCACAACCAGTTGGGGAACACTTCGGAATCACCTGCCGGGCTTGCTGGAACCACCTGCCGGTCATGCCAAAATCACCTGCCAACTACGCCAGTACCACTTGGCGGACACTGTGGAAACACCTGTCGGGCCGGCCGGAACCACATCTCAGACATGCCAGAACCATGTGCATGAGATGCTGGAACCACACCCCGAACAGACGGAAAACACCTGCCAGACCCGTCTGAACAACCTGCCGAGCACGCCGGAGCCACCTGCTCGACTCGCCGGAACCACCTACCTGACATGCCCAAATCACCAGCCGGGTATGCCAGAACCACTTGGCGGACACTCCGGAATCATCTGCCGGACATGCCGGAACCAGCTCTCAGACACACCAGAACCACGTGCCGGAGACGCCGGAAGCACCTGCCGAGCATGCCTTAGCCACCTGCTCGACTCGCCAGAAACACCTGCCGGACACGCCAAAATCACCTTCCGGGTACGCCAGAACCACTTGGCGGACACTCCGAAACCACCTGTCGCGCATGCCGGAACCACCTCTCAGACGCGCCGGAAGCACGTGCCGGACACGCCGGAATCACCTACCGGACAGACCGGAACCACCTGCCGAGCACGCCGGAGCCACCTGTTCGACTCGCTGGAACCACCTGCCAGACAGGCCAATATCAACTGCTGGCTATGCCAGAACCACCTGGGGGACGGTCCGGAATCACCTGCCAGCCATGGCGGAACCACCTCTCAGACGTACCAGAACCACCTGCCGGAGAAGCTGGAAACACGTCCTGGACAGTCTGGAACCACCTGCCGGCCAAGCCTGAACCACCTGCCAAGCACAACGGAACAACCTGCCAGACACGCCAAAATCACCTGCGTGTTATGCCAGAACCACTTGGAGGACTCTCTGGGATGACCTGCCGGGCATGCCGGAACCACCTCTCAGACGTGCCAGAACCATGTGGCGGACAGTCCGGAATCACCTGTTGGGCATGCACAACCACCTCTGAGACGTACCAGAACCACATGCCGTGCAGGCTGGAACCACCTACCGGACAGACCGGAATCACCTTTCGGGCATGCCGGAACCACCTGTCAGATGTGCCAGAAACACGTGCCGGAGACGCCGGAAGCAGCTGCCAAGCACGTTGGAACCACCTGCTCAACTCGCCTGAACCACCTGCCGGACATGCCAAAATCACCTGCCGACTATGCCAGAACCACTTGGCGAACACTCCGTAATCACTGGCCGGGCATGCAGGAACCACCTCTCAGACATGCCAGAACCCCGTGCCAATGACCCCGGAAGCACCAGCCGAGCACGCCGGAACCACCTGCTCGACTCGCCAAAACCACCTGCCGATCACGCAAAAATCACCTGCCGGCTACGCCACAACCAGTTGGTGAACACTTTGGAATCACCTGCCAGGCTTGCTGGAACCACCTGCCAGTCATGCCAAAATCACCTGCCAACTACGCCAGAACCGTTTGGCGGACACTGCGGAAACAAATGTCGGGCCGGCTGGAACCACATCTCAGACGTGCCAGAAACATGTTCATGAGATGCTGGAACCACACCCCGAACAGACGGATACCACCTGCCAGAACCGCCTGAACCACCTGCCGAGCACGCCGGAACCACCTGATCGACTCACCGGTACCACCTCCCTGACACGCCAAAATCACCTGCTGGGTATGCCAGAACCACTTGGCGGACACTCCGGAATCATCTGCCGGACATGCCGGAACCAGCTCTCAGACACACCAGAACCAAGTGCCGGAGACGCCGGAAGCACCTGCCGAGCATGCCGGAGCCACCTGCTCGACTCGCCAGAAACACCTGCCGGACACGCCAAAATCACCTGCCGGGTATGCCAGAACCACCTGGCGGACACTACGGAATCGCCTGCCAGGCATGCCGGAACCACCTCTCAGACGTGCCGGAAGCACGTGCCAGACACGCCGGAAACACCTACCGGACAGACCGGAACCACATGCCAAGAACGCCGGAGCCACCTGTTCGACTCGCTGGAACCACCTGCCGGACAGGCCAATATCAACTGCTGGCTATGCCAGAAACACCTGGGGGACCGTCCGGGATCACCTGCCAGCCATGGCAGAACCACCTCTCAGACGTACCAGAACCAGCTGCCGGAGAAGCTGGAAACACGTCCTGGACAGACTGGAACCACGTGACGGCCATGCCTGAACCACCTGCCATACTCGCCAAAATCACCTGCGGGCTACGCCAGAACCACTTGGACGACTCTCCGAAATGACCTACCGGGCATGTTGGAACCACCTCTCAGACGTGCCAGAAGCACGTGGCGGACAGTCCGGAATCACCTGTTGGGCATACGCAACCACCTCTGACAAGTACCAGAACCACGTGCCGTGCACGCCGGAACCACCTACCGGACAGACCGGAATCAACTTTTGGGCATGCCGGAACCACCAGTCAGATGTGCCAGAAACACGTGCTGGAGACGCCAGAAGCACCTGCGGAGCACGTCGCAACCACCTGCTCAACTCGCCTGAACCACCTGCCAGACACGCCAAAATCACTTGCCCGCTACACCAGCACCACTTCGGGGACAAGCCGGAATCACGTGAGGGGCATGCCGGCACAGCCTCTCAGACTGAACCTCGTGCCGGACACCACAGAACCACCTGCCAGACAGACCGGAACCACCTGCCGGACACGCCGGAACCACCGGCTCGACCCGCCGGAACGACCGCTGGACATGCTAAATCACCTGCCGGCTACGCCGGAAACACTTGGCGAACACTCCGGAATCACCTGCCGGGCATGCCGGAACCACCTCTCAGATATGCCAGAACCACGTGCCAATGACCCCGGAAGCACCTGCCGAGCACGCCGGAACCACCTGCTCGACTCGCCAGAACCACCTGCCGGACACGCAAAAATCACCTGCCGGCTACGCCACAACCAGTTGGGGAACACTTCGGAATCACCTGCCGGGCTTGCTGGAACCGCTTGCCGGTCATGCCAAAATCACCTGCCAACTACGCCAGAACCGCTTTGCGGACACTGCGGAAACACCTGTCGGGCCGGCTGGAACCACATCTCAGACGTGCCAGAAACGTCTTCATGAGATGCTGGAACCACACCCCGAACAGACGGATACCACCTGCCAGAACCGCCTGAACCACCTGCTGAGCACGCCGGAACCACCTGATCGACTCACCGGTACCACCTCCCTGACACGCCAAAATCACCTGCTGGGTATGCCAGAACCACTTGGCGGACACTCCGGTATCATCTGCCGGACATGCCGGAACCAGCTCTCAGACACACCAGAACCAAGTGCCGGAGACGCCGGAAGCACCTGCCGAGCATGCCGGAGCCACCTGCTCGACTCGCCAGAAACACCTGCCGGACACGCCAAAATCACCTGCCGGGTATGCCAGAACCACCTGGCGGACACTACGGAATCGCCTGCCAGGCATGCCGGAACCACCTCTCAGACGTGCCGGAAGCACGTGCCAGACACGCCGGAAACACCTACCGGACAGACCGGAACCACATGCCAAGAACGCCGGAGCCACCTGTTCGACTCGCTGGAACCACCTGCCGGACAGGCCAATATCAACTGCTGGCTATGCCAGAAACACCTGGGGGACCGTCCGGGATCACCTGCCAGCCATGGCAGAACCACCTCTCAGACGTACCAGAACCACCTGCCGGAGAAGCTGGAAACACGTCCTGGACAGACTGGAACCACGTGACGGCCATGCCTGAACCACCTGCCGAGCACGGCGGAACCACCCGCCGGACATGCCAAAATCACCTGCGGGCTACGCCAGAACCACTTGGACGACTCTCCGAAATGTCCTGCCGGGCATGTTGGAACCACCTCTCAGACGTGCCAGAACCATGTGCATGAGATGCTGGAACCACACCCCGAACAGACGGAAAACACCTGCCAGACCCGTCTGAACAACCTGCCTAGCACGCTAGAGCCAACTACCTGACATGCCCAAATCAAAAGCCGGGTATGACAGAACCACTTGGCGGACACTCCGGAATCATCTGCCGGACATGCCGGAACCAGCTCTCAGACACACCAGAACCAAGTGCCGGAGACGCCGGAAGCACCTGCCGAGCATGCCGGAGCCACCTGCTCGACTCGCCAGAAACACCTGCTGGACACGCCAAAATCACCTGCCGGGTACGCCAGAACCACCTGGCGGACACTCCGAAATCACCTGTCGCGCATGCCGGAACCACCTCTCAGACGTGCCGGAAGCACGTGCCGGACACGCCGGAATCACCTACCGGACAGACCGGAACCACCTGCCGAGCACGCTGGAGCCAACTGTTCGACTCGCTGGAACCACCTGCCGGACAGGCCAATATCAACTGCTGGCTATGCCAGAACCACCTGGGGGACGGTCCGGAATCACCTGCCAGCCATGGCGGAACCACCTCTCAGACGTACCAGAACCACCTGCCGGAGAAGCTGGAAACACGTCCTGGACAGTCTGGAACCACCTGCCGGCCAAGCCTGAACCACCTGCCAAGCACAACGGAACAACCTGCCAGACACGCCAAAATCACCTGCGTGTTCTGCCAGAACCACTTGGAGGACTCTCTGGGATGACCTGCCGGGCATGCCGGAACCACCTCTCAGACGTACCAGAACCACGTGACGGAGAAGCTGGAAACACGTCCTGGACAGACTGGAACCACGTGACGGCCATGCCTGAACCACCTGCCGAGCACGGCGGAACCACCTGCCGGACACGCCGAAATCACCTGCGGGCTACGCCAGAACCACTTGGACGACTCTCCGAAATGACCTGCCGGGCATGTTGGAACCACCTCTCAGACGTGCCAGAAGCACGTGGCGGACAGTCCGGAATCACCTGTTGGGCATACGCAACCACCTGTGAGACGTACCAGAACCACGTGCCGTGCACGCCGGAACCACCTACCGGACAGACCGGAATCAACTTTTGGGCATGCCGGAACCACCAGTCAGATGTGCCAGAAACACGTGCCGGAGACGCCGGAAGCACCTGCCGAGCACGTCGCAACCACCTGCTCAACTCGCCTGAACCACCTGCCGGACACGCCAAAATCACCTGCCCGCTACACAAGCACCACTTCGGGGACAAGCCGGAATCACGTGAGGGGCATGCCGGCACAGCCTCTCAGACTGAACCTCGTGCCGGACACCACAGAACCACCTGCCGGACAGACCGGAACCACCTGCCGGACACGCCGGAACCACCGGCTCGACCCGCCGGAACGACCGCTGGACATGCAAAATCACCTGCCGGCTACGCCGGAAACACTTGGCGAACAATCCGGAATCACCTGCCGGGCATGCCGGAAGCGCCTCTCAGATATGCCAGAACCACGTGCCAATGACCCCGGAAGCACCTGCCGAGCACGCCGGAACCACCTGCTCGACTCGCCAGAACCACCTGCCGGACACGCAAAAATCACCTGCCGGCTACGCCACAACCAGTTGGGGAACACTTCGGAATCACCTGCCGGGCTTGCTGGAACCACCTGCCGGTCATGCCAAAATCACCTGCCAACTACGCCAGTACCACTTGGCGGACACTGTGCAAACACCTGTCGGGACGGCCGGAACCACATCTCAGACGTGCCAGAACCGTGTGCATGAGATGCTGGAACCACACCCCGAACAGACGGAAAACACCTGCCAGACCCGTCTGAACAACCTGCCGAGCACGCCGGAAACACCTGCTCGACTCACCGGAACCACCTATCTGACATGCCCAAATCACCAGCCGGGTATGCCAGAACCACTTGGCGGACACTCCGGAATCATCTGCTGGACATGCCGGAACCAGCTATCAGACACACCAGAACCACGTGCCGGAGACGCCGGAAGCACCTGCCGAGCATGCCGGAGCCACCTGCTCGACTCGCCAGAAACACCGGCCGGACACGTCAAAATCACCTGCCGGGTACGCCAGAACCACCTGGCGGACACTCCGAAATCATCTGTCGCGCATGCCGGAACCACCTCTCAGACGTGCCGGAAGCACGTGCCGGACACGCCGGAATCACCTACCGGACAGACCGGAACCACCTGCCGAGCACGCCGGAGCCACATGTTCGACTCGCTGGAACCACCTGCCGGACAGGCCAATATCAACTGATGGCTATGCCAGAACCACCTGGGGGACGGTCCGGAATCACCTGCCAGCCATGGCGGAACCACCTCTCAGACGTACCAGAACCACCTGCCGGAGAAGCTGGAAACAAGTCCTGGACAGTCTGGAACCACCTGCCGGCCAAGCCTGAACCACCTGCCAAGCACAACGGAACAACCTGCCAGACACGCCAAAATCACCTGCGTGTTCTGCCAGAACCACTTGGAGGACTCTCTGGGATGACCTGCCGGGCATGCCGGAACCACCTCTCAGACGTGCCAGAACCATGTGGCGGACAGTCCGGAATCACCTGTTGGGCATGCGCAACCACCTCTGAGACGTACCAGAACCACATGCTGTGCAGGCTGGAACCACCTACCGGACAGACCGGAATCACCTTTCGGGCATGCCGGAACCACCTGTCAGATGTGCCGGAAACACGTGCCGGAGACGCCGGAAGCACCTGCCAAGCACGTTGGAACCACCTGCTCAACTCGCCTGAACCACCTGCCGGATATGCCAAAATCACCTGCCGACTATGCCAGAACCACTTGGCGAACACTCCGGAATCACTTGCCGGGCATGCAGGAACCACCTCTCAGACATGCCAGAATCCCGTGCCAATGACCCCGGAAGCACCAGCCGAGCACGCCGGAACCACCTGCTCGACTCGCCAGAACCACCTGCCGATCACGCAAAAATCACCTGCCGGCTACGCCACAACCAGTTGGTGAACACTTTGGAATCACCTGCCAGGCCTGCTGGAACCACCTGCCAGTCATGCCAAAATCACCTGCCAACTACGCCAGAACCGCTTGGCGGACACTGCGGAAACACCTGTCGGGCCGGCTGGAACCACATCTCAGACGTGCCAGAAACGTGTTCATGAGATGCTGGAACCACACCCCGAACAGACGGATACCACCTGCCAGAACCGCCTGAACCACCTGCTGAGCACGCCGGAACCACCTGCTCGACTCACCGGTACCACCTCCCTGACACGCCAAAATCACCTGCTGCCTATGCCAGAACCACTTGGCGGACACTCCGGAATCATCTGCCGGACATGCCGGAACCAGCTCTCAGACACACCAGAACCAAGTGCCGGAGACGCCGGAAGCACCTGCCGAGCATGCCGGAGCCACCTGCTCGACTCGCCAGAAACACCTGCCGGACACGCCAAAATCACCTGCCGGGTATGCCAGAAACACATGGCGGACACTAGGGAATCACATGCCGCGCATGCCGGAACCACCTCTCAGACGTGCCGGAAGCACGTGCCAGACACGCCGGAACACCTACCGGACAGACCGGAACCACCTGCCAAGAACGTCGGAGCCACCTGTTCGATTCGCTGGAACCACCTGCCGGACAGGCCAATATCAACTGCTGGCTATGCCAGAACCACCTGGGGGACGGTCCGGGATCACCTGCCAGCCATGGCGGAACCACCTCTCAGACGTACCAGAACCACCTGCCGGAGAAGCTGGAAACACGTCCTGGACAGACTGGAACCACCTGCCGGCCAAGCCTGAACCACCTGCCAAGCACAACGGAACAACCTACCAGACACGCCAAAATCACCTGCGTGTTATGCAAGAACCACTTGGACGACTCTCCGAAATGACCTGACGAGCATGTTGGAACCACCTCTCAGACGTGCCAGAAGCACGTGGCGGACAGTCCGGAATCACCTGTTGGGCATACGCAACCACCTCTGACACGTACGAGAACCACGTGCCGTGCACGCCGGAACCACCTACCGGACAGACCGGAATCAACTTTTGGGCATACCGGAACCACCAGTCAGATGTGCCAGAAACACGTGCCGGAGACGCCGGAAGCACCTGCCGAGCACGTCGCAACCACCTGCTCAACTCGCCTGAACCACCTGCCGGACACGCCAAAATCACCTGCCCGCTACACCAGCACCACTTCGGGGACAAGCCGGAATCACGTGAGGGGCATGCCGGCACAGCCTCTCAGACTGAACCTCGTGCCGGACACCACAGAACCACCTGCCGCACAGACCGGAACCACTTGCCGGACACGCCGGAACCACCGGCTCGACCCGCCGGAACGACCCCTGGACATGCAAAATCACCTGCCGGCTACGCCGGAAACACTTGGCAAACAATCCGGAATCACCTGCCGGGCATGCCGGAACCACCTCTCAGATATGCCAGAACCACGTGACGGAGACGCCGGAAGCACGTGCCGAGCATGACGGAGCCACCTGCTCGACTCGCCAGAAACACCTGCCGGACACGCCAAAATCACCTTCCGGGTACGCCAGAGCCACCTGGCGGACACTCCGAAACAACCTGTCGCGCATGCCGGAACCACCTCTCAGACGTGCCGGAAGCACGTGCCGGACACGCCGGAATCACCTACCGGACAGACCGGAACCACCTGCCGAGCACGCCGGAGCCACCTGTTCGACTCGCTGGAACCACCTGCCGGACAGGCCAATATCAACTGCTGGCTATGCCAGAACCACCTGGGGGACGGTCCGGAATCACCTGCCAGCCATGGCGGAACCACCTCTCAGACGTACCAGAACCACCTGCCGGAGAAGCTGGAAACACGTCCTGGACAGTCTGGAACCACCTGCCGGCCAAGCCTGAACCACCTGCCAAGCACAACGGAACAACCTGCCAGACACGCCAAAATCACCTGCGTGTTATGCCAGAACCACTTGGAGGACTCTCTGGGATGACCTGCCGGGCATGCCGGAACCACCTCTCAGACGTGCCAGAACCATGTGGCGGACAGTCCGGAATCACCTGTTGGGCATGCACAACCACCTCTGAGACGTACCAGAACCACATGCCGTGCAGGCTGGAACCACCTACCGGACAGACCGGAATCACCTTTCGGGCATGCCGGAACCACCTGTCAGATGTGCCAGAAACACGTGCCGGAGACGCCGGAAGCAGCTGCCAAGCACGTTGGAACCACCTGCTCAACTCGCCTGAACCACCTGCCGGACATGCCAAAATCACCTGCCGACTATGCCAGAACCACTTGGCGAACACTCCGGAATCACTGGCCGGGCATGCAGGAACCACCTCTCAGACATGCCAGAACCCCGTGCCAATGACCCCGGAAGCACCAGCCGAGCACGCCGGAACCACCTGCTCGACTCGCCAAAACCACCTGCCGATCACGCAAAAATCACCTGCCGGCTACGCCACAACCAGTTGGTGAACACTTTGGAATCACCTGCCAGGCTTGCTGGAACCACCTGCCAGTCATGCCAAAATCACCTGCCAACTAAGCCAGAACCGCTTGGCGGACACTGCGGAAACAAATGTCGGGCCGGCTGGAACCACATCTCAGACGTGCCAGAAACATGTTCATGAGATGCTGGAACCACACCCCGAACAGACGGATACCACCTGCCAGAACCGCCTGAACCACCTGCCGAGCACGCCGGAACCACCTGATCGACTCACCGGTACCACCTCCCTGACACGCCAAAATCACCTGCTGGGTATGCCAGAACCAGTTGGCGGACACTCCGGAATCATCTGCCGGACATGCCGGAACCAGCTCTCAGACACACCAGAACCAAGTGCCGGAGACGCCGGAAGCACCTGCCGAGCATGCCGGAGCCACCTGCTCGACTCGCCAGAAACACCTGCCGGACACGCCAAAATCACCTGCCGGGTATGCAAGAACCACCTGGCGGACACTACGGAATCGCCTGCCAGGCATGCCGGAACCACCTCTCAGACGTGCCGGAAGCACGTGCCAGACACGCCGGAAACACCTACCGGACAGACCGGAACCACATGCCAAGAACGCCGGAGCCAGCTGTTCGACTCGCTGGAACCACCTGCCGGACAGGCCAATATCAACTGCTGGCTATGCCAGAAACACCTGGGGGACCGTCCGGGATCACCTGCCAGCCATGGCAGAACCACCTCTCAGACGTACCAGAACCAGCTGCCGGAGAAGCTGGAAACACGTCCTGGACAGACTGGAACCACGTGACGGCCATGCCTGAACCACCTGCCATACTCGCCAAAATCACCTGCGGGCTACGCCAGAACCACTTGGACGACTCTCCGAAATGACCTGCCGGGCATGTTGGAACCACCTCTCAGACGTGCCAGAAGCACGTGGCGGACAGTCCGGAATCACCTGTTGGGCATACGCAACCACCTCTGACAAGTACCAGAACCACGTGCCGTGCACGCCGGAACCACCTACCGGACAGACCGGAATCAACTTTTGGGCATGCCGGAACCACCAGTCAGATGTGCCAGAAACACGTGTTGGAGACGCCAGAAGCACCTGCGGAGCACGTCGCAACCACCTGCTCAACTCGCCTGAACCACCTGCCAGACACGCCAAAATCACTTGCCCGCTACACCAGCACCACTTCGGGGACAAGCCGGAATCACGTGAGGGGCATGCCGGCACAGCCTCTCAGACTGAACCTCGTGCCGGACAACACAGAACCACCTGCCAGACAGACCGGAACCACCTGCCGGACACGCCGGAACCACCGGCTCGACCCGCCGGAACGACCGCTGGACATGCTAAATCACCTGCCGGCTACGCCGGAAACACTTGGCGAACACTCCGGAATCACCTGCCGGGCATGCCGGAACCACCTCTCAGATATGCCAGAACCACGTGCCAATGACCCCGGAAGCACCTGCCGAGCACGCCGGAACCACCTGCTCGACTCGCCAGAACCACCTGCCGGACACGCAAAAATCACCTGCCGGCTACGCCACAACCAGTTGGGGAACACTTCGGAATCACCTGCCGGGCTTGCTGGAACCACTTGCCGGTCATGCCAAAATCACCTGCCAACTACGCCAGAACCGCTTTGCGGACACTGCGGAAACACCTGTCGGGCCGGCTGGAACCACATCTCAGACGTGCCAGAAACGTCTTCATGAGATGCTGGAACCACACCCCGAACAGACGGATACCACCTGCCAGAACCGCCTGAACCACCTGCTGAGCACGCCGGAACCACCTGATCGACTCACCGGTACCACCTCCCTGACACGCCAAAATCACCTGCTGGGTATGCCAGAACCACTTGGCGGACACTCCGGTATCATCTGCCGGACATGCCGGAACCAGCTCTCAGACACACCAGAACCAAGTGCCGGAGACGCCGGAAGCACCTGCCGAGCATGCCGGAGCCACCTGCTCGACTCGCCAGAAACACCTGCCGGACACGGCAAAATCACCTGCCGGGTATGCCAGAACCACCTGGCGGACACTACGGAATCGCCTGCCAGGCATGCCGGAACCACCTCTCAGACGTGCCGGAAGCACGTGCCAGACACGCCGGAAACACCTACCGGACAGACCGGAACCACATGCCAAGAACGCCGGAGCCACCTGTTCGACTCGCTGGAACCACCTGCCGGACAGGCCAATATCAACTGCTGGCTATGCCAGAAACACCTGGGGGACCGTCCGGGATCACCTGCCAGCCATGGCAGAACCACCTCTCAGACGTACCAGAACCACCTGCCGGAGAAGCTGGAAACACGTCCTGGACAGACTGGAACCACGTGACGGCCATGCCTGAACCACCTGCCGAGCACGGCGGAACCACCCGCCGGACATGCCAAAATCACCTGCGGGCTACGCCAGAACCACTTGGACGACTCTCCGAAATGACCTGCCGGGCATGTTGGAACCACCTCTCAGACGTGCCAGAACCATGTGCATGAGATGCTGGAACCACACCCCGAACAGACGGAAAACACCTGCCAGACCCGTCTGAACAACCTGCCTAGCACGCTAGAGCCAACTACCTGACATGCCCAAATCAAAAGCCGGGTATGACAGAACCACTTGGCGGACACTCCGGAATCATCTGCCGGACATGCCGGAACCAGCTCTCAGACACACCAGAACCAAGTGCCGGAGACGCCGGAAGCACCTGCCGAGCATGCCGGAGCCACCTGCTCGACTCGCCAGAAACACCTGCTGGACACGCCAAAATCACCTGCCGGGTACGCCAGAACCACCTGGCGGACACTCCGAAATCACCTGTCGCGCATGCCGGAACCACCTCTCAGACGTGCCGGAAGCACGTGCCGGACACGCCGGAATCACCTACCGGACAGACCGGAACCACCTGCCGAGCACGCCGGAGCCAACTGTTCGACTCGCTGGAACCACCTGCCGGACAGGCCAATATCAACTGCTGGCTATGCCAGAACCACCTGGGGGACGGTCCGGAATCACCTGCCAGCCATGGCGGAACCACCTCTCAGACGTACCAGAACCACCTGCCGGAGAAGCTGGAAACACGTCCTGGACAGTCTGGAACCACCTGCCGGCCAAGCCTGAACCACCTGCCAAGCACAACGGAACAACCTGCCAGACACGCCAAAATCACCTGCGTGTTCTGCCAGAACCACTTGGAGGACTCTCTGGGATGACCTGCCGGGCATGCCGGAACCACCTCTCAGACGTGCCAGAACCATGTGGCGGACAGTCCGGATTCACCTGTTGGGCATGCGCAACCACCTCTGAGACGTACCAGAACCACATGCCGTGCAGGCTGGAACCACCTACCGGACAGACCGGAATCACCTTTCGGGCATGCCGGAACCACCTGTCAGATGTGCCAGAAACACGTGCCGGAGACGCCGGAAGCACCTGCCAAGCACGTTGGAACCACCTGCTCAACGCGCCTGAACCACCTGCCGGACATGCCAAAATCACCTGCCGACTATGCCAGAACCACTTGGCGAACACTCCGGAATCACTTGCCGGGCATGCAGGAACCACCTCTCAGACATGCCAGAACCCCGTGCCAATGACCCCGGAAGCACCAGCCGAGCACGCCGGAACCACCTGCTCGACTCGCCAGAACCACCTGCCGATCACGCAAAAATCACCTGCCGGCTACGCCACAACCAGTTGGTGAACACTTTGGAATCACCTGCCAGGCTTGCCGGAACCACCTGCCAGTCATGCCAAAATCACCTGCCAACTACGCCAGAACCGCTTGGCGGACACTGCGGAAACACCTGTCGGGCCGGCTGGAACCACATCTCAGACATGCCAGAAACGTGTTCATGAGATGCTGGAACCACACCCCGAACAGACGGATACCACCTGCCAGAACCGCCTGAACCACCTGCTGAGCACGCCGGAACCACCTGCTCGACTCACCGGTACCACCTCCCTGACACGCCAAAATCACCTGCTGGGTATGCCAGAACCACTTGGCGGACACTCCGGAATCATCTGCCGGACATGCCGGAACCAGCTCTCAGACACACCAGAACCAAGTGCCGGAGACGCCGGAAGCACCTGCCGAGCATGCCGGAGCCACCTGCTCGACTCGCCAGAAACACCTGCCGGACACGCCAAAATCACCTGCCGGGTATGCCAGAAACACCTGGCGGACACTAGGGAATCACCTGCCGCGCATGCCGGAACCACCTCTCAGACGTGCCGGAAGCACATGCCAGACACTCCGGAAACACCTACCGGACAGACCGGAACCCGCTGCCAGGAACGCCGGAGCCACCTGTTCGATTCGCTGGAACCACCTGCCGGACAGGCCAATATCAACTGCTGGCTATGCCAGAACCACCTGGGGGACGGTCCGGGATCACTAGCCAGCCATTGCGGAACCACCTCTCAGACGTACCAGAACCACCTGCCGGAGAAGCTGGAAACACGTCCTGGACAGACTGGAACCACCTGCCGGCCAAGCCTGAACCACCTGCCAAGCACAACGGAACAACCTGCCAGACACGCCAAAATCACCTGCGTGTTATGCAAGAACCACTTGGACGACTCTCCGAAATGACCTGCCGAGCATGTTGGAACCACCTCTCAGACGTGCCAGAAGCACGTGGCGGACAGTCCGGAATCACCTGTTGGGCATACGCAACCACCTCTGACACGTACGAGAACCGCGTGCCGTGCACGCCGGAACCACCTACCGGACAGACCGGAATCAACTTTTGGGCATACCGGAACCTCCAGTCAGATGTGCCAGAAACACGTGCCGGAGACGCCGGAAGCACCTGCCGAACACGTCGCAACCACCTGCTCAACTCGCCTGAAACACCTGCCGGACACGCCAAAATCACCTGCCCGCTACACCAGCACCACTTCGGGGACAAGCCGGAATCACGTGAGGGGCATGCCGGCACAGCCTCTCAGACTGAACCTCGTGCCGGACACCACAGAACCACCTGCCGGACAGACCGGAACCACTTGGCGGACACGCCGGAACCACCGGCTCGACCCGCCGGAACGACCGCTGGACATGCAAAATCACCTGCCGGCTACGCCGGAAACACTTGGCGAACAATCCGGAATCACCTGCCGGGCATGCCGGAAGCGCCTCTCAGATATGCCAGAACCACGTGCCAATGACCCCGGAAGCACCTGCCGAGCACGCCGGAACCACCTGCTCGACTCGCCAGAACCACCTGCCGGACACGCAAAAATCACCTGCCGGCTACGCCACAACCAGTTGGGGAACACTTCGGAATCACCTGCCGGGCTTGCTGGAACCACCTGCCGGTCATGCCAAAATCACCTGCCAACTACGCCAGTACCACTTGGCGGACACTGTGGAAACACCTGTCGGGACGGCCGGAACCACATCTCAGACGTGCCAGAACCGTGTGCATGAGATGCTGGAACCACACCCCGAACAGACGGAAAACACCTGCCAGACCCGTCTGAACCACCTGCCGAGCACGCCGGAAACACCTGCTCGACTCACCGGAACCACCTATCTGACATGCCCAAATCACCAGCCGGGTATGCCAGAACCACTTGGCGGACACTCCGGAATCATCCGCCGGACATGCCGGAACCAGCTATCAGACACACCAGAACCACGTGCCGGAGACGCCGGAAGCACCTGCCGAGCATGCCGGAGCCACCTGCTCGACTCGCCAGAAACACCGGCCGGACACGTCAAAATCACCTGCCGGGTACGCCAGAACCACCTGGCGGACACTCCGAAATCACCTGTCGCGCATGCCGGAACCCCCTCTCAGACGTGCCGGAAGCACGTGCCGGACACGCCGGAATCACCTACCGGACAGACCGGAACCACATGGCGAGCACGCCGGAGCCACCTGTTCGACTCGCTGGAGCCACCTGCCGGACAGGTCAATATCAACTGCTGGCTATGCCAGAACCACCTGGGGGACAGTCCAGGATCACCTGCCAGCCATGGCGGAACCACCTCTCAGACATACCAGAACCACCTGCCGGAGAAGCTGGAAACACGTCCTGGACAGTGTGGAACCACCTGCCGGCCAAGCCTGAACCACCTGCCAAGCACAACGGAACAGCCTGCCAGACACGCCGAAATCACCTGCGTGTCATGCCAGAACCACTTGGAGGACTCTCTGGGATGACCTGCCGGGCATGCCGGAACCACCTCTCAGACGTGCCAGAACCATGTGGCGGACAGTCCGGATTCACCTGTTGGGCATGCGCAACCACCTCTGAGACGTACCAGAACCACATGCCGTGCAGGCTGGAACCACCTACCGGACAGACCGGAATCACCTTTCGGGCATGCCGGAACCACCTGTCAGATGTGCCAGAAACACGTGCCGGAGACGCCGGAAGCACCTGCCAAGCACGTTGGAACCACCTGCTCAACGCGCCTGAACCACCTGCCGGACATGCCAAAATCACCTGCCGACTATGCCAGAACCACTTGGCGAACACTCCGGAATCACTTGCCGGGCATGCAGGAACCACCTCTCAGACATGCCAGAACCCCGTGCCAATGACCCCGGAAGCACCAGCCGAGCACGCCGGAACCACCTGCTCGACTCGCCAGAACCACCTGCCGATCACGCAAAAATCACCTGCCGGCTACGCCACAACCAGTTGGTGAACACTTTGGAATCACCAGCCAGGCTTGCCGGAACCACCTGCCAGTCATGCCAAAATCACCTGCCAACTACGCCAGAACCGCTTGGCGGACACTGCGGAAACACCTGTCGGGCCGGCTGGAACCACATCTCAGACATGCCAGAAACGTCTTCATGAGATGCTGGAACCACACCCCGAACAGACGGATACCACCTGCCAGAACCGCCTGAACCACCTGCTGAGCACGCCGGAACCACCTGCTCGACTCGCCAGAACCACCTGCCGGACACGCCAAAATCACCTGCCGGCTACGCCACAACCAGTTGGGGAACACTTCGGAATCACCTGCCGGGCTTGCCGGAACCACCTGCCAGTCATGCCAAAATCACCTGCCAACTACGCCAGTACCACTTGGCGGACACTGTGGAAACACCTGTCGGGCCGGCCGGAACCACATCTCAGACGTGCCAGAACCATGTGCATGAGATGCTGGAACCACACCCCGAACAGACGGAAAACACCTGCCAGACCCGTCTGAACAACCTGCCGAGCACGCCAGAGCCAACTACCTGACATGCCCAAATCAAAAGCCGGGTATGACAGAACCACTTGGCGGACACTCCGGAATCATCTGCCGGACATGCCGGAACCAGCTCTCAGACACACCAGAACCAAGTGCCGGAGACGCCGGAAGCACCTGCCGAGCATGCCGGAGCCACCTGCTCGACTCGCCAGAAACACCTGCTGGACACGCCAAAATCACCTGCCGGGTACGCCAGAACCACCTGGCGGACACTCCGAAATCACCTGTCGCGCATGCCGGAACCACCTCTCAGACGTGCCGGAAGCACGTGCCGGACACGCCGGAATCACCTACCGGACAGACCGGAACCACCTGCCGAGCACGCCGGAGCCACCTGTTCGACTCGCTGGAACCACCTGCCGGACAGGCCAATATCAACTGCTGGCTATGCCAGAACCACCTGGGGGACGGTCCGGAATCACCTGCCAGCCATGGCGGAACCACCTCTCAGACGTACCAGAACCACCTGCCGGAGAAGCTGGAAACACGTCCTGGACAGTCTGGAACCACCTGCCGGCCAAGCCTGAACCACCTGCCAATCACAACGGAACAACCTGCCAGACACGCCAAAATCACCTGCGTGTTCTGCCAGAACCACTTGGAGGACTCTCTGGGATGACCTGCCGGGCATGCTGGAACCACCTCTCAGACGTACCAGAACCACGTGACGGAGGAGCTGGAAACACGTCCTGGACAGACTGGAACCACGTGACGGCCATGCCTGAACCACCTGCCGAGCACGGCGGAACCACCTGCCGGACACGCCAAAATCACCTGCGGGCTACGCCAGAACCACTTGGACGACTCTCCGAAATGACCTGCCGGGCATGTTGGAACCACCTCTCAGACGTGCCAGAAGCACGTGGCGGACAGTCCGGAATCACCTGTTGGGCATACGCAACCACCTCTGACAAGTACCAGAACCACGTGCCGTGCACGCCGGAACCACCTACCGGACAGACCGGAATCAACTTTTGGGCATGCCGGAACCACCAGTCAGATGTGCCAGAAACACGTGCCGGAGACGCCGGAAGCACCTGCCGAGCACGTCGCAACCACCTGCTCTACTCGCCTGAACCACCTGCCGGACACGCCAAAATCACCTGCCCGCTACACCAGCACCACTTCGGGGACAAGCCGGAATCACGTGAGGGGCATGCCGGCACAGCCTCTCAGACTGAACCTCGTGCCGGACACCACAGAACCACCTGCCGGACAGACCGGAACCACCTGCCGGACACGCCGGAACCACCGGCTCGACCCGCCGGAACGACCGCTGGACATGCAAAATCACCTGCCGGCTACGCCGGAAACACTTGGCGAACACTCCGGAATCACCTGCCGGGCATGCCGGAACCACCTCTCAGATATGCCAGAACCACGTGTCAATGACCCCGGAAGCACCTGCCGAGCACGCCGGAACCACCTGCTCGACTCGCCAGAACCACCTGCCGGACACGCAAAAATCACCTGCCGGCTACGCCACAACCAGTTGGGGAACACTTCGGAATCACCTGCCGGGCTTGCTGGAACCACCTGCCGGTCATGCCAAAATCACCTGCCAACTACGCCAGTACCACTTGGCGGACACTGTGGAAACACCTGTCGGGACGGCCGGAACCACATCTCAGACGTGCCAGAACCGTGTGCATGAGATGCTGGAACCACACCCCGAACAGACGGAAAACACCTGCCAGACCCGTCTGAACAACCTGCCGAGCACGCCGGAAACACCTGCTCGACTCACCGGAACCACCTATCTGACATGCCCAAATCACCAGCCGGGTATGCCAGAACCACTTGGCGGACACTCCGGAATCATCTGCCGGACATGCCGGAACCAGCTATCAGACACACCAGAACCACGTGCCGGAGACGCCGGAAGCACCTGCCGAGCATGCCGGAGCCACCTGCTCGACTCGCCAGAAACACCGGCCGGACACGTCAAAATCACCTGCCGGGTACGCCAGAACCACCTGGCGGACACTCCGAAATCACCTGTCGCGCATGCCGGAACCACCTCTCAGACGTGCCGGAAGCACGTGCCGGACACGCCGGAATCACCTACCGGACAGACCGGAACCACATGGCGAGCACGCCGGAGCCACCTGTTCGACTCGCTGGAACCACCTGCCGGACAGGCCAATATCAACTGATGGCTATGCCAGAACCACCTGGGGGACAGTCCAGTATCACCTGCCAGCCATGGCGGAACCACCTCTCAGACGTACCAGAACCTCCTGCCGGAGAAGCTGGAAACACGTCCTGGACAGTCTGGAACCACCTGCCGGCCAAGCCTGAACCACCTGCCAAGCACAACGGAACAGCCTGCCAGACACGCCAAAATCACCTGCGTGTCATGCCAGAACCACTTGGAGGACTCTCTGGGATGACCTGCCGGGCATGCCGGAACCACCTCTCAGACGTGCCAGAACCATGTGGCGGACAGTCCGGATTCACCTGTTGGGCATGCGCAACCACCTCTGAGACGTACCAGAACCACATGCCGTGCAGGCTGGAACCACCTACCGGACAGACCGGAATCACCTTTCGGGCATGCCGGAACCACCAGTCAGATGTGCCAGAAACACGTGCCGGAGACGCCGGAAGCACCTGCCAAGCACGTTGGAACCACCTGCTCAACGCGCCTGAACCACCTGCCGGACATGCCAAAATCACCTGCCGACTATGCCAGAACCACTTGGCGAACACTCCGGAATCACTTGCCGGGCATGCAGGAACCACCTCTCAGACATGCCAGAACCCCGTGCCAATGACCCCGGAAGCACCAGCCGAGCACGCCGGAACCACCTGCTCGACTCGCCAGAACCAACTGCCGATCACGCAAAAATCACCTGCCGGCTACGCCACAACCAGTTGGTGAACACTTTGGAATCACCTGCCAGGCTTGCCGGAACCACCTGCCATTCATGCCAAAATCACCTGCCAACTACGCCAGAACCGCTTGGCGGACACTGCGGAAACACCTGTCGGGCCGGCTGGAACCACATCTCAGACGTGCCAGAAACGTCTTCATGAGATGCTGGAACCACACCCCGAACAGACGGATACCACCTGCCAGAACCGCCTGAACCACCTGCTGAGCACGCCGGAACCACCTGCTCGACTCACCGGTACCACCTCCCTGACACGCCAAAATCACCTGCTGGGTATGCCAGAACCACTTGGCGGACACTCCGGAATCATCTGCCGGACATGCCGGAACCAGCTCTCAGACACACCAGAACCAAGTGCCGGAGACGCCGGAAGCACCTGCCGAGCATGCCGGAGCCACCTGCTCGACTCGCCAGAAACACCTGCCGGACACGCCAAAATCACCTGCCGGGTATGCCAGAAACACCTGGCGGACACTAGGGAATCACCTGCCGCGCATGCCGGAACCACCTCTCAGACGTGCCGGAAGCACATGCCAGACACTCCGGAAACACCTACCGGACAGACCGGAACCCGCTGCCAGGAACGCCGGAGCCACCTGTTCGATTCGCTGGAACCACCTGCCGGACAGGCCAATATCAACTGCTGGCTATGCCAGAACCACCTGGGGGACGGTCCGGGATCACTAGCCAGCCATGGCGGAACCACCTCTCAGACGTACCAGAACCACCTGCCGGAGAAGCTGGAAACACGTCCTGGACAGACTGGAACCACCTGCCTGCCAAGCCTGAACCACCTGCCAAGCACAACGGAACAACCTGCCAGACACGCCAAAATCACCTGCGTGTTATGCAAGAACCACTTGGACGACTCTCCGAAATGACCTGCCGAGCATGTTGGAACCACCTCTCAGACGTGCCAGAAGCACGTGGCGGACAGTCCGGAATCACCTGTTGGGCATACGCAACCACCTCTGACACGTACGAGAACCGCGTGCCGTGCACGCCGGAACCACCTACCGGACAGACCGGAATCAACTTTTGGGCATACCGGAACCTCCAGTCAGATGTGCCAGAAACACGTGCCGGAGACGCCGGAAGCACCTGCCGAACACGTCGCAACCACCTGCTCAACTCGCCTGAAACACCTGCCGGACACGCCAAAATCACCTGCCCGCTACACCAGCACCACTTCGGGGACAAGCCGGAATCACGTGAGGGGCATGCCGGCACAGCCTCTCAGACTTAACCTCGTGCCGGACACCACAGAACCACCTGCCGGACAGACCGGAACCACTTGGCGGACACGCCGGAACCACCGGCTCGACCCGCCGGAACGACCGCTGGACATGCAAAATCACCTGCCGGCTACGCCGGAAACACTTGGCGAACAATCCGGAATCACCTGCCGGGCATGCCGGAAGCGCCTCTCAGATATGCCAGAACCACGTGCCAATGACCCCGGAAGCACCTGCCGAGCACGCCGGAACCACCTGCTCGACTCGCCAGAACCACTTGCCGGACACGCAAAAATCACCTGCCGGCTACGCCACAACCAGTTGGGGAACACTTCGGAATCACCTGCCGGGCTTGCTGGAACCACCTGCCGGTCATGCCAAAATCACCTGCCAACTACGCCAGTACCACTTGGCGGACACTGTGGAAACACCTGTCGGGACGGCCGGAACCACATCTCAGACGTGCCAGAACCGTGTGCATGAGATGCTGGAACCACACCCCGAACAGACGGAAAACACCTGCCAGACCCGTCTGAACCACCTGCCGAGCACGCCGGAAACACCTGCTCGACTCACCGGAACCACCTATCTGACATGCCCAAATCACCAGCCGGGTATGCCAGAACCACTTGGCGGACACTCCGGAATCATCCGCCGGACATGCCGGAACCAGCTATCAGACACACCAGAACCACGTGCCGGAGACGCCGGAAGCACCTGCCGAGCATGCCGGAGCCACCTGCTCGACTCGCCAGAAACACCGGCCGGACACGTCAAAATCACCTGCCGGGTACGCCAGAACCACCTGGCGGACACTCCGAAATCACCTGTCGCGCATGCCGGAACCCCCTCTCAGACGTGCCGGAAGCACGTGCCGGACACGCCGGAATCACCTACCGGACAGACCGGAACCACATGGCGAGCACGCCGGAGCCACCTGTTCGACTCGCTGGAGCCACCTGCCGGACAGGTCAATATCAACTGCTGGCTATGCCAGAACCACCTGGGGGACAGTCCAGGATCACCTGCCAGCCATGGCGGAACCACCTCTCAGACATACCAGAACCACCTGCCGGAGAAGCTGGAAACACGTCCTGGACAGTGTGGAACCACCTGCCGGCCAAGCCTGAACCACCTGCCAAGCACAACGGAACAGCCTGCCAGACACGCCGAAATCACCTGCGTGTCATGCCAGAACCACTTGGAGGACTCTCTGGGATGACCTGCCGGGCATGCCGGAACCACCTCTCAGACGTGCCAGAACCATGTGGCGGACAGTCCGGATTCACCTGTTGGGCATGCGCAACCACCTCTGAGACGTACCAGAACCACATGCCGTGCAGGCTGGAACCACCTACCGGACAGACCGGAATCACCTTTCGGGCATGCCGGAACCACCTGTCAGATGTGCCAGAAACACGTGCCGGAGACGCCGGAAGCACCTGCCAAGCACGTTGGAACCACCTGCTCAACGCGCCTGAACCACCTGCCGGACATGCCAAAATCACCTGCCGACTATGCCAGAACCACTTGGCGAACACTCCGGAATCACTTGCCGGGCATGCAGGAACCACCTCTCAGACATGCCAGAACCCCGTGCCAATGACCCCGGAAGCACCAGCCGAGCACGCCGGAACCACCTGCTCGACTCGCCAGAACCACCTGCCGATCACGCAAAAATCACCTGCCGGCTACGCCACAACCAGTTGGTGAACACTTTGGAATCACCTGCCAGGCTTGCCGGAACCACCTGCCAGTCATGCCAAAATCACCTGCCAACTACGCCAGAACCGCTTGGCGGACACTGCGGAAACACCTGTCGGGCCGGCTGGAACCACATCTCAGACATGCCAGAAACGTCTTCATGAGATGCTGGAACCACACCCCGAACAGACGGATACCACCTGCCAGAACCGCCTGAACAACCTGCCGAGCACGCCAGAGCCACCTACCTGACATGCCCAAATCAAAAGCCGGGTATGACAGAACCACTTGGCGGACACTCCGGAATCATCTGCCGGACATGTCGTAACCAGCTCTCAGACACACCAGAACCAAGTGCCGGAGACGCCGGAAACACCTGCCGAGCATGCCGGAGCCACCTGCTCGACTCGCCAGAAACACCGGCCGGACACGCCAAAATCACCTGCCGGGTACGCCAGAAC
Source organism: Equus przewalskii (assembly GCF_037783145.1). Lineage (NCBI taxonomy): Eukaryota > Metazoa > Chordata > Mammalia > Perissodactyla > Equidae > Equus > Equus przewalskii. The sequence continues at coordinate 118,982 of NW_027227322.1, read as the reverse complement.
CACCTGGCGGACACTCCGAAATCACCTGTCGCGCATGCCGGAACCACCTCTCAGACGTGCCGGAAGCACGTGCCGGACACGCCGGAATCACCTACCGGACAGACCGGAACCACCTGCCGAGCACGCCGGAGCCACCTGTTCGACTCGCTGGAACCACCTGCCGGACAGGCCAATATCAACTGCTGGCTATGCCAGAACCACCTGGGGGACGGTCCGGAATCACCTGCCAGCCATGGCGGAACCACCTCTCAGACGTACCAGAACCACCTGCCGGAGAAGCTGGAAACACGTCCTGGACAGTCTGGAACCACCTGCCGGCCAAGCCTGAACCACCTGCAAAGCACAACGGAACAACCTGCCAGACACGCCAAAATCACCTGCGTGTTATGCCAGAACCACTTGGAGGACTCTCTGGGATGACCTGCCGGGCAAGCCGGAACCACCTCTCAGACGTGCCAGAACCATGTGGCGGACAGTCCGGAATCACCTGTTGGGCATGCGCAACCACCTCTGAGACGTACCAGAACCACATGCCGTGCAGGCTGGAACCACCTACCGGACAGACCGGAATCACCTTTCGGGCATGCCGGAACCACCTGTCAGATGTGCCAGAAACACGTGCCGGAGACGCCGGAAGCACCTGACAAGCACGTTGGAACCACCTGCTCAACTCGCCTGAGCCACCTGCCGGACATGCCAAAATCACCTGCCGACTATGCCAGAACCACTTAGCGAACACTCCGGAATCTCTTGCCGGGCATGCAGGAACCACCTCTCAGACATGCCAGAACCCCGTGCCAATGACCCCGGAAGCACCAGCCGAGCACGCCGGAACCACCTGCTCGACTCGCCAGAACCACCTGCCGATCACGCAAAAATCACCTGCCGGCTACGCCACAACCAGTTGGGGAACACTTTGGAATCACCTGCCAGGCTTGCTGGAACCACCTGCCAGTCATGCAAAAATCACCTGCCAACTACGCCAGAACCGCTCGGCGGACACTGCGGAAACACCTGTCGGGCCTGCTGGAACCAAATCTCAGACGTGCCAGAAACGTGTTCATGAGATGCTGGAACCACACCCCGAACAGACGGATACCACCTGCCAGAACCGCCTGAACCACCTGCTGAGCACGCCGGAACCACCTGCTCGACTCACCAATACCACCTCCCTGACACCCCAAAATCACCTGCTGGGTATGCCAGAACCACTTGGCGGACACTGCGGAATCATCTGCCAGACATGCCGGAACCAGCTCTCAGACACACCAGAACCACGTGCCGGAGACGCCGGAAGCACCTGCCGAGCATGCCGGAGCCACCTGCTCGACTCGCCAGAAACAACTGCAGGACACGCCAAAATCACCTGCCAGGTATGCCAGAACCACCTGGCGGACACTACGGAATCACCTGCCGCGCATGCCGGAACCACCTCTCAGACGTGCTGGAAGCACGAGCCAGACACGCCGGAAACACCTACCGGACAGACCGGAACCACCTGCCAAGAACGCCGGAGCCACCTGTTCGACTCGCTGGAACCACCTGCCGGACAGGCCAATATCAACTGCTGGCTATGCCAGAACCACCTGGGGGACAGTCCGGGATCACCTGCCAGCCATGGCGGAACCACCTCTCAGACGTACCAGAACCACCTGCCGGAGAAGCTGGAAACACGTCCTGGACAGACTGGAACCACGTGACGGCCATGCCTGAACCACCTGCCGAGCACGGCGGAAGCACCTGCCGGACACGCCGAAATCACCTGCTGGCTACGCCAGAACCACTTGGACGACTCTCCGAAATGACCTGCCGGGCATGTTGGAACCACCTCTCAGACGTGCCAGAAGCACGTGGCAGACAGTCCGGAATCACCTGTTGGGCATACGCAACCACCTCTGACACGTACCAGAACCACGTGCCGTGCACACCGGAACCACCTACCGGACAGACCGGAATCAACTTTTGGGCATGCCGGAACCACCAGTCAGATGTGCCAGAAACACGTGCCGGAGACGCCGGAAGCACCTGCCGAGCACGTCGCAACCACCTGCTCAACTCGCCTGAACCACCTGCCGGACACGCCAAAATCACCTGCCCGCTACACCAGCACCACTTCGGGGACAAGCCGGAATCACGTGAGGGGCATGCCGGCACAGCCTCTCAGACTGAACCTCGTGCCGGACACCACAGAACCACCTGCCGGACAGACCGGAACCACCTGCCGGACACGCCGGAACCACCGGCTCGACCCTCCGGGTACGACCGCTGGACGTGCAAAATCACCTGCCGGCTACGCCGGAAACACTTGGCGAACACTCCGGAATCACCTGCCGGGCATGCCGGAACCACCTCTCAGATATGCCAGAACCACGTGCCAATGACCCCGGAAGCACCTGCCGAGCACGCCGGAGCCACCTGTTCGACTCGTTGGAACCACCTGCCGGACAGGCCAATATCAACTACTGGCTATGCCAGAACCACCTGGGGGACGGTCCGGAATCACCTGCCGGGCATGCCGGAACCACCTCTCAGATATGCCAGAACCACGTGCCAATGACCCCGGAAGCACCAGCCGAGCACGCCGGAACCAACTGCTCGACTCGCCAGAACCACCTGCCGATCACGCAAAAATCACCTGCCGGCTACGCCACAATCAGTTGGTGAACACTTTGGAACCACCTGCCAGGCTTGCTGGAACCACCTGGCAATCATGCTAAAATCACCTGCCAACTACGCCAGAACCGCTTGGCGGACACTGCGGAAACACCTGTCGGGCCGGCTGGAACAACATCTCAGACGTGCCAGAAATGTGTTCATGAGATGCTGGAACCACACCCCGAACAGACGGATACCACCTGCCAGAACCGCCTGAACCACCTGCTGAGCACGCCGGAACCACCTGCTCGACTCACCGGTACCACCTCCCTGACACGCCAAAATCACCTGCTGGGTATGCCAGAACCACTTGGCGGACACTCCGGAATCATCTGCCGGACATGCCGGAACCAGCTCTCCGAGACACCAGAACCACGTGCCGGAGACGCCGGAAGCACCTGCCGAGCATGCCGGAGGCACCTGCTCGACTCGCCAGAAACACCTGCCGTACACGCCAAAATCACCTGCCGGGTATGCCAGAACCACCTGGCGGACACTCCGAAATCAACTGTCGCGCATGCCGGAACCACCTCTCAGACGTGCCGGAAGCACGTGCCGGACACGCCGGAATCACCTACCGGACAGACCGGAACCACCTGCCGAGCACGCCGGAGCCACCTGTTCGACTCGCTGGAACCACCTGCCGGACAGGCCAATATCAACTGCTGGCTATGCCAGAACCACCTGTGGTTGGTCGGGAATCACCTGTCAGCCATGGCGGAACCACCTCTCAGACGTACCAGAACCACCTGCCTGAGAAGCTGGAAACATGTCCTTGACAGTCTGGAACCACCTGCCGGCCAAGCCTGAACCACCTGCCAAGCACAACGGAACAACCTGCCAGACACGCCAAAATCACCTGCGTGTTATGCCAGAACCACTTGGAGGACTCTCTGGGATGACCTGCCGGGCATGCCGGAACCACCTCTCAGACGTGCCAGAACGATGTGGCGGACAGTCCGGAATCACCTGTTGGGCATGAGCAACCACCTCTGAGACGTACCAGAACCACATGCCGTGCAGGCTGGAACCACCTACCGGACAGACCAGAATCACCTTTCGGGCATGCCGGAACCACCTGTCAGATGTGCCAGAAACACGTGCCGGAGACGCCGGAAGCACCTGTCAAGCACGTTGGAACCACCTGCTCAACTCGCCTGAACCACCTGCCGAACATGCCAAAATCACCTGCCGACTATGCCAGAACCACTTGGCGAACACTCCGGAATCACTTGCCGGGCATGCAGGAACCACCTCTCAGACATGCCAGAACCCCGTGCCAATGACCCCGGAAGCACCAGCCGAGCACGCCGGAACCACCTGCTCGACTCGCCAGAACCACCTGCCGATCACGCAAAAATCACCTGCCGGCTACGCCACAACCAGTTGGTGAACACTTTGGAATCACCTGCCAGGCTTGCCGGAACCACCTGCCATTCATGCCAAAATCACCTGCCAACTACGCCAGAACCGCTTGGCGGACACTGCGGAAACACCTGTCGGGCCGGCTGGAACCACATCTCAGACGTGCCAGAAACGTGTTCATGAGATGCTGGAACCACACCCCGAACAGACGGATACCACCTGCCAGAACCGCCTGAACCACCTGCTGAGCACGCCGGAACCACCTGCTCGACTCAACAGTACCACCTCCCTGACACGCCAAAAGCACCTGCTGGGTATGCCAGAACCACTTGGCGGACACTCCGGAATCATCTGACGGACATGCCGGAACCAGCTCTCAGACACACCAGAACCAAGTGCCGGAGACGCCGGAAGCACCTGCCGAGCATGCCGGAGCCACCTGCTCGACTCGCCAGAAACACCTGCCGGACACGCCAAAATCACCTGCCGGGTATGCCAGAACCACCTGGCGGACACTACGGAATCACCTGCCGCGCATGCCGGAACCACCTCTCAGACGTGCTGGAAGCACGAGCCAGACACGCCGGAAACACCTACCGGACAGACCGGAACCACCTGCCAAGAACGCCGGAGCCACCTGTTCGACTCGCTGGAACCACCTGCCGGACAGGCCAATATCAACTGCTGGCTATGCCAGAACCACCTGGGGGACAGTCCGGGATCACCTGCCAGCCATGGCGGAACCACCTCTCAGACGTACCAGAACCACCTGCCGGAGAAGCTGGAAACACGTCCTGGACAGACTGGAACCACGTGACGGCCATGCCTGAACCACCTGCCGAGCACGGCGGAAGCACCTGCCGGACACGCCGAAATCACCTGCTGGCTACGCCAGAACCACTTGGACGACTCTCCGAAATGACCTGCCGGGCATGTTGGAACCACCTCTCAGACGTGCCAGAAGCACGTGGCAGACAGTCCGGAATCACCTGTTGGGCATACGCAACCACCTCTGACACGTACCAGAACCACGTGCCGTGCACACCGGAACCACCTACCGGACAGACCGGAATCAACTTTTGGGCATGCCGGAACCACCAGTCAGATGTGCCAGAAACACGTGCCGGAGACGCCGGAAGCACCTGCCGAGCACGTCGCAACCACCTGCTCAACTCGCCTGAACCACCTGCCGGACACGCCAAAATCACCTGCCCGCTACACCAGCACCACTTCGGGGACAAGCCGGAATCACGTGAGGGGCATGCCGGCACAGCCTCTCAGACTGAACCTCGTGCCGGACACCACAGAACCACCTGCCGGACAGACCGGAACCACCTGCCGGACACGCCGGAACCACCGGCTCGACCCTCCGGGTACGACCGCTGGACGTGCAAAATCACCTGCCGGCTACGCCGGAAACACTTGGCGAACACTCCGGAATCACCTGCCGGGCATGCCGGAACCACCTCTCAGATATGCCAGAACCACGTGCCAATGACCCCGGAAGCACCTGCCGAGCACGCCGGAGCCACCTGTTCGACTCGTTGGAACCACCTGCCGGACAGGCCAATATCAACTACTGGCTATGCCAGAACCACCTGGGGGACGGTCCGGAATCACCTGCCGGGCATGCCGGAACCACCTCTCAGATATGCCAGAACCACGTGCCAATGACCCCGGAAGCACCAGCCGAGCACGCCGGAACCAACTGCTCGACTCGCCAGAACCACCTGCCGATCACGCAAAAATCACCTGCCGGCTACGCCACAATCAGTTGGTGAACACTTTGGAACCACCTGCCAGGCTTGCTGGAACCACCTGGCAATCATGCTAAAATCACCTGCCAACTACGCCAGAACCGCTTGGCGGACACTGCGGAAACACCTGTCGGGCCGGCTGGAACAACATCTCAGACGTGCCAGAAATGTGTCATGAGATGCTGGAACCACACCCCGAACAGACGGATACCACCTGCCAGAACCGCCTGAACCACCTGCTGAGCACGCCGGAACCACCTGCTCGACTCACCGGTACCACCTCCCTGACACGCCAAAATCACCTGCTGGGTATGCCAGAACCACTTGGCGGACACTCCGGAATCATCTGCCGGACATGCCGGAACCAGCTCTCCGAGACACCAGAACCACGTGCCGGAGACGCCGGAAGCACCTGCCGAGCATGCCGGAGGCACCTGCTCGACTCGCCAGAAACACCTGCCGTACACGCCAAAATCACCTGCCGGGTATGCCAGAACCACCTGGCGGACACTCCGAAATCAACTGTCGCGCATGCCGGAACCACCTCTCAGACGTGCCGGAAGCACGTGCCGGACACGCCGGAATCACCTACCGGACAGACCGGAACCACCTGCCGAGCACGCCGGAGCCACCTGTTCGACTCGCTGGAACCACCTGCCGGACAGGCCAATATCAACTGCTGGCTATGCCAGAACCACCTGTGGTTGGTCGGGAATCACCTGTCAGCCATGGCGGAACCACCTCTCAGACGTACCAGAACCACCTGCCTGAGAAGCTGGAAACATGTCCTTGACAGTCTGGAACCACCTGCCGGCCAAGCCTGAACCACCTGCCAAGCACAACGGAACAACCTGCCAGACACGCCAAAATCACCTGCGTGTTATGCCAGAACCACTTGGAGGACTCTCTGGGATGACCTGCCGGGCATGCCGGAACCACCTCTCAGACGTGCCAGAACGATGTGGCGGACAGTCCGGAATCACCTGTTGGGCATGAGCAACCACCTCTGAGACGTACCAGAACCACATGCCGTGCAGGCTGGAACCACCTACCGGACAGACCAGAATCACCTTTCGGGCATGCCGGAACCACCTGTCAGATGTGCCAGAAACACGTGCCGGAGACGCCGGAAGCACCTGTCAAGCACGTTGGAACCACCTGCTCAACTCGCCTGAACCACCTGCCGAACATGCCAAAATCACCTGCCGACTATGCCAGAACCACTTGGCGAACACTCCGGAATCACTTGCCGGGCATGCAGGAACCACCTCTCAGACATGCCAGAACCCCGTGCCAATGACCCCGGAAGCACCAGCCGAGCACGCCGGAACCACCTGCTCGACTCGCCAGAACCACCTGCCGATCACGCAAAAATCACCTGCCGGCTACGCCACAACCAGTTGGTGAACACTTTGGAATCACCTGCCAGGCTTGCCGGAACCACCTGCCATTCATGCCAAAATCACCTGCCAACTACGCCAGAACCGCTTGGCGGACACTGCGGAAACACCTGTCGGGCCGGCTGGAACCACATCTCAGACGTGCCAGAAACGTGTTCATGAGATGCTGGAACCACACCCCGAACAGACGGATACCACCTGCCAGAACCGCCTGAACCACCTGCTGAGCACGCCGGAACCACCTGCTCGACTCAACAGTACCACCTCCCTGACACGCCAAAAGCACCTGCTGGGTATGCCAGAACCACTTGGCGGACACTCCGGAATCATCTGACGGACATGCCGGAACCAGCTCTCAGACACACCAGAACCAAGTCCCGGAGACGCCGGAAGCACCTGCCGAGCATGCCGGAGCCACCTGCTCGACTCGCCAGAAACACCTGCCGGACACGCCAAAATCACCTGCCGGGTATGCCAGAACCACCTGGCGGAGACTCCAGAATCACCTGTCGCGCATGCCGGAACCACCTCTCAGACGTGCCGGAAGCACGTGCCAGACACGCCGGAACCACCTACCGGACAGACCGGAACCACCTACCAAGAACGCCGGAGCCACCTGTTCGACTCGCTGGAACCACCTGCCGGACAGGCCAATATCAACTGCTGGCTATGCCAGAACCACCTGGGGGACAGTCCGGGATCACCTGCCAGCCATGGCGGAACCACCTCTCAGACGTACCAGAACCACCTGCCGGAGAAGCTGGAAACACGTCCTGGACAGACTGGAACCACGTGACGGCCATGCCTGAACCACCTGCCGAGCACAGCGGAACCACCTGCCGGACACGCCAAAATCACCTGCGGGCTACGCCAGAACCACTTGGACGACTCTCCGAAATGACCTGCCGGGCATGTTGGAACCACCTCTCAGACGTGCCAGAAGCACGTGGCGGACAGTGCGGAATCACCTGTTTGGCATACGCAACCACCTCTGAGACGTACCGGAACCACGTGCCGTGCACGCCGGAACCACCTACCGGACAGACCGGAATCCACTTTTGGGCATGCCGGAACCACCAGTCAGATGTGCCAGAAACACGTGCCGGAGACGCCGGAAGCACCTGCCGAGCACGTCGCAACCACCTGCTCAACTCGCCTGAACCACCTGCCGGACACGCCAAAATCACCTGCCCGCTACACCAGCACCACTTCGGGGACAAGCCGGAATCACGTGAGGGGCATGCCGGCACAGCCTCTCAGACTGAACCTCGTGCCGGACACCACAGAACCACCTGCCGGACAGACCGGAACCACCCGCCGGACACGCCGGAACCACCGGCTCGACCCGCCGGAACGACCGCTGGACATGCAAAATCACCTGCCGGCTACGCCGGAAACACTTGGCGAACACTCCGGAATCACCTGCCGGGCATGCCGGAACCACCTCTCAGATATGCCAGAACCACGTGCCAATGACCCCGGAAGCACCTGCCGAGCACGCCGGAACCACCTGCTCGACTCGCCAGAACCACCTGCCGGACACGCAAAAATCACCTGCCGGCTACGCCACAACCAGTTGGGGAACACTTCGGAATCACCTGCCGGGCTTGCTGGAACCACCTGCCGGTCATGCCAAAATCACCTGCCAATTACGCCAGTACCACTTGGCGGACACTGTGGAAACACCTGTCGGGCCGGCCGGAAGTACATCTCAGACGTGCCACAACCATGTGCATGAGATGCTGGAACCACACCCCGAAAAGAGGGAAAACACCTGCCAGACCCGTCTGAACCACCTGCCGAGCACGCCGGAGCCACCTGCTCGACTCGCCGGAACCACCTACCTGACATGCCCAAATCACCAGCCGGGTATGCCAGAACCACTTGGCGGGCACTCCGGAATCATCTGCCGGACATGCCGGAACCAGCTCTCAGAGACACCAGAACCACGTGCCGGAGACGCCGGAAGCACCTGACGAGCATGCCTGAGCCACCTGCTCGACTCGCCAGAAACACCTGCCGGACACGCCAAAATCACCTGCCGGGTACGCCAGAACCACCTGGCGGAGACTCCGAAATCACCTGTCGCACATGCCGGAACCACCTCTCAGACGTGCCGGAAGCACGTGCCGGACACGCCGGAATCACCAACCGGAAAGACCGGAACCACCTGCCGAGCACGCCTGAGCCACCTGTTCGACTCGCTGGAACCACCTGCTGGACAGGCCAATATCAACTGCTGGCTATGCAAGAACCACCTGGGGGAAGGTCCGGAATCACCTGCCCGCCATGGCGGAACCACCTCTCAGACGTACCAGAACCACCTGCCAGAGAAGCTGGAAACACGTCCTGGACAGTCTGGAACCACCTGCCGGCCAAACCTGAACCACCTGCCAAGCACAACGGAACTACCTGCCAGACACGCCAAAATCACCTGCGTGTTATGCCAGAACCACTTGGAGGACTCTCTGGGATGACCTGCCGGGCATGCCGGAACCACCTCTCAGACGTGCCAGAACCATGTGGCGGACAGTCCGGAATCACCTGTTGGGCATGCGCAACCACCTCTGAGACGTACCAGAACCACATGCCGTGCAGGCTGGAACCACCTACCGGACAGACCGGAATCACCTTTCGGGCATGCCGGAACCACCAGTCAGATGTGCCAGAAACACGTGCCGGGGACGCCGGAAGCACCTGCCAAGCACGTTGGAACCACCTGCTCAACGCGCCTGAACCACCTGCCGGACATGCCAAAATACCTGCCGACTATGCCAGAACCACTTGGCGAACACTCCGGAATCACTTGCCGGGCATGCAGGAACCACCTCTCAGACATGCCAGAACCCCGTGCCAATGACCCCGGAAGCACCAGCCGAGCACGCCGGAACCACCTGCTCGACTCGCCAGAACCACCTGCCGATCACGCAAAAATCACCTGCCGGCTACGCCACAACCAGTTGGTGAACACTTTGGAATCACCTGCCAGGCTTGCTGGAACCACCTGCCATTCATGCCAAAATCACCTGCCAACTACGCCAGAACCGCTTGGCGGACACTGCGGAAACACCTGTCGGGCCGGCTGGAACCACATCTCAGACGTGCCAGAAACGTGTTCATGAGATGCTGGAACCACACCCCGAACAGACGGATACCACCTGCCAGAACCGCCTGAACCACCTGCTGAGCACGCCGGAACCACCTGCTCGACTCAACAGTACCACCTCCCTGACACGCCAAAAGCACCTGCTGGGTATGCCAGAACCACTTGGCGGACACTCCGGAATCATCTGACGGACATGCCGGAACCAGCTCTCAGACACACCAGAACCAAGTGCCGGAGACGCCGGAAGCACCTGCCGAGCATGCCGGAGCCACCTGCTCGACTCGCCAGAAACACCTGCCGGACACGCCAAAATCACCTGCCGGGTATGCCAGAACCACCTGGCGGAGACTCCAGAATCACCTGTCGCGCATGCCGGAACCACCTCTCAGACGTGCCGGAAGCACGTGCCAGACACGCCGGAACCACCTACCGGACAGACCGGAACCACCTACCAAGAACGCCGGAGCCACCTGTTCGACTCGCTGGAACCACCTGCCGGACAGGCCAATATCAACTGCTGGCTATGCCAGAACCACCTGGGGGACAGTCCGGGATCACCTGCCAGCCATGGCGGAACCACCTCTCAGACGTACCAGAACCACCTGCCGGAGAAGCTGGAAACACGTCCTGGACAGACTGGAACCACGTGACGGCCATGCCTGAACCACCTGCCGAGCACAGCGGAACCACCTGCCGGACACGCCAAAATCACCTGCGGGCTACGCCAGAACCACTTGGGCGACTCTCCGAAATGACCTGCCGGGCATGTTGGAACCACCTCTCAGACGTGCCAGAAGCACGTGGCGGACAGTGCGGAATCACCTGTTTGGCATACGCAACCACCTCTGAGACGTACCGGAACCACGTGCCGTGCACGCCGGAACCACCTACCGGACAGACCGGAATCAACTTTTGGGCATGCCGGAACCACCAGTCAGATGTGCCAGAAACACGTGCCGGAGACGCCGGAAGCACCTGCCGAGCACGTCGCAACCACCTGCTCAACTCGCCTGAACCACCTGCCGGACACGCCAAAATCACCTGCCCGCTACACCAGCACCACTTCGGGGACAAGCTGGAATCACGTGAGGGGCATGCCGGCACAGCCTCTCAGACTGAACCTCGTGCCGGACACCACAGAACCACCTGCCGGACAGACCGGAACCACCTGCCGGACACGCCGGAACCACCGGCTCGACCCGCCGGAACGACCGCTGGACATGCAAAATCACCTGCCGGCTACGCCGGAAACACTTGGCGAACACTCCGGAATCACCTGCCGGGCATGCCGGAACCACCTCTCAGATATGCCAGAACCACGTGCCAATGACCCCGGAAGCACCTGCCGAGCACGCCGGAACCACCTGCTCGACTCGCCAGAACCACCTGCCGGACACGCAAAAATCACCTGCCGGCTACGCCACAACCAGTTGGGGAACACTTCGGAATCACCTGCCGGGCTTGCTGGAACCACCTGCCGGTCATGCCAAAATCACCTGCCAATTACGCCAGTACCACTTGGCGGACACTGTGGAAACACCTGTCGGGCCGGCCGGAAGTACATCTCAGACGTGCCACAACCATGTGCATGAGATGCTGGAACCACACCCCGAAAAGAGGGAAAACACCTGCCAGACCCGTCTGAACAACCTGCCGAGCACGCCGGAGCCACCTGCTCGACTCGCCGGAACCACCTACCTGACATGCCCAAATCACCAGCCGGGTATGCCAGAACCACTTGGCGGGCACTCCGGAATCATCTGCCGGACATGCCGGAACCAGCTCTCAGAGACACCAGAACCACGTGCCGGAGACGCCGGAAGCACCTGACGAGCATGCCGGAGCCACCTGCTCGACTCGCCAGAAACACCTGACGGACACGCCAAAATCACCTGCCGGGTACGCCAGAACCACCTGGCGGAGACTCCGAAATCACCTGTCGCACATGCCGGAACCACCTCTCAGACGTGCCGGAAGCACGTGCCGGACACGCCGGAATCACCAACCGGACAGACCGGAACCACCTGCCGAGCACGCCTGAGCCACCTGTTCGACTCGCTGGAACCACCTGCTGGACAGGCCAATATCAACTGCTGGCTATGCAAGAACCACCTGGGGGAAGGTCCGGAATCACCTGCCCGCCATGGCGGAACCACCTCTCAGACGTACCAGAACCACCTGCCAGAGAAGCTGGAAACACGTCCTGGACAGTCTGGAACCACCTGCCGGCCAAACCTGAACCACCTGCCAAGCACAACGGAACTACCTGCCAGACACGCCAAAATCACCTGCGTGTTATGCCAGAACCACTTGGAGGACTCTCTGGGATGACCTGCCGGGCATGCCGGAACCACCTCTCAGACGTGCCAGAACCATGTGGCGGACAGTCCGGAATCACCTGTTGGGCATGCGCAACCACCTCTGAGACGTACCAGAACCACATGCCGTGCAGGCTGGAACCACCTACCGGACAGACCGGAATCACCTTTCGGGCATGCCGGAACCACCAGTCAGATGTGCCAGAAACACGTGCCGGGGACGCCGGAAGCACCTGCCAAGCACGTTGGAACCACCTGCTCAACGCGCCTGAACCACCTGCCGGACATGCCAAAATACCTGCCGACTATGCCAGAACCACTTGGCGAACACTCCGGAATCACTTGCCGGGCATGCAGGAACCACCTCTCAGACATGCCAGAACCCCGTGCCAATGACCCCGGAAGCACCAGCCGAGCACGCCGGAACCACCTGCTCGACTCGCCAGAACCACCTGCCGATCACGCAAAAATCACCTGCCGGCTACGCCACAACCAGTTGGTGAACACTTTGGAACCACCTGCCAGGCTTGCTGGAACCACCTGCCAGTCATGCCAAAATCACCTGCCAACTACGCCAGAACCGCTTGGCGGACACTGCGGAAACACCTGTCGGGCCGGCTGGAACCACATCTCAGACGTGCCAGAAACGTGTTCATGAGATGCTGGAACCAGACCCCGAACAGACGGATACCACCTGCCAGAACCGCCTGAACCACCTGCTGAGCACGCCGGAACCACCTGCTCGACTCACCGGTACCACCTCCCTGACACGCCAAAATCACCTGCTGGGTATGCCAGAACCACTTGGCGGACTCTCCGGAATCATCTGCCGGACATGCCGGAACCAGCTCTCAGACACACCAGAACCAAGTGCCGGAGACGCCGGAAGCACCTGCCGAGCATGCCGGAGCCACCTGCTCGACTCGCCAGAAACACCTGCCGGACACGCCAAAATCACCTGCCGGGTACGCCAGAACCACCTGGCGGACACTCCGAAACCACCTGCCGCGCATGCCGGAACCACCTCTCAGACGTGCCGGAAGCACGTGCCGGACACGCCGGAACCACCTACCGGACAGACCGGAACCACCTGCCAAGAACACCGGAGCCACCTGTTCGACTCGCTGGAACCACCTGCCGGACAGGCCAATATCAACTGCTGGCTATGCCAGAACCACCTGGGGGACGGTCCGGAATCACCTGCCAGCAATGGCGGAACCACCTCTCAGACGTACCAAAACCACCTGCCCGAGAAGCTGGAAACACGTCCTGGACAGACTGGAACCACGTGACGGCCATGCCTGAACCACCTGCCGAGCACGGCGGAACCACCTGCCGGACACGCCAAAATCACCTGCGGGCTACGCCAGAACCACTTGGACGACTCTCCGAAATGACCTGCCGGGCATGTTGGAACCACCTCTCAGACGTGCCAGAAGCACGTGGCGGACAGTCCGGAATCACCTGTTGGGCATACGCAACCACCTCTGACACGTACCAGAACAACGTGCCGTGCACGCCGGAAGCACCTACCGGACAGACCGGAATCAACTTTTGGGCATGCCGGAACCTCCAGTCAGATGTGCCAGAAACACGTGCTGGAGACGCCGGAAGCACCTGCCGAGCACGTCGCAACCACCTGCTCAACTCGCCTGAACCACCTGCCGGACACGCCAAAATCACCTGCCCGCTACACCAGCACCACTTCGGGGACAAGCCGGAATCACGTTAGGGGCATGCCGGCACAGCCTCTCAGACTGAACCTCGTGCCGGACACCACATAACCACCTGCCGGACAGACCGGAACCACCTGCCGGACACGCCGGAACCACCGGCTCGACCCGCCGGAACGACCGCTGGACATGCAAAATCACCTGCCGGCTACGCCGGAAACACTTGGCGAACACTCCGGAATCACCTGCCGGGCATGCCGGAACCACCTCTCAGATATGCCAGAACCACGTGCCAATGACCCCGGAAGCACCTGCCGAGCACGCCGGAACCACCTGCTCGACTCGCCAGAACCACCTGCCGGACACGCAAAAATCACCTGCCGGCTACGCCACAACCAGTTGGGGAACACTTCGGAATCACCCGCCGGGCTTGCTGGAACCACCTGCCGGTCATGCCAAAATCACCTGCCAATTACGCCAGTACCACTTGGCGGACACTGTGGAAACACCTGTCGGGCCGGCCGGAAGTACATCTCAGACGTGCCACAACCATGTGCATGAGATGCTGGAACCACACCCCGAACAGACGGAAAACACCTGCCAGACCCGTCTGAACAACCTGCCGAGCACGCCGGAGCCACCTGCTCGACTCGCCGGAACCACCTACCTGACATGCCCAAATCACCAGCCGGGTATGCCAGAACCACTTGGCGGGCACTCCGGAATCATCTGCCGGACATGCCGGAACCAGCTCTCAGAGACACCAGAACCACGTGCCGGAGACGCCGGAAGCACCTGCCGAGCATGCCGGAGCCACCTGCTCGACTCGCCAGAAACACCTGCCGGACACGCCAAAATCACCTGCCGGGTACGCCAGAACCACCGGGCGGACACTCCGGAATCACCTGTCGCGCATGCCGGAACCACCTCTCAGACGTGCCGGAAGCACGTGCCAGACACGCCGGAAACACCTACCGGACAGACCGGAACCACTTGCCAAGAACGCCGGAGCCTCCTGTTCGACTCGCTGGAACCACCTGCCGGACAGGCCAATATCAACTGCTGGCTATGCCAGAACCACCTGGGGGACGGTCCGGGATCACCTGCCAGCCATGGCGGAACCACCTCTCAGACGTACCAGAACCACCTGCCGGAGAAGCTGGAAACACGTCCTGGACATACTGGAACCACGTGACGGCCATGCCTGAACCACCTGCCGAGCACGGCGGAAGCACCTGCCGGACACGCCAAAATCACCTGCGGGCTACACCAGAACCACTTGGACGACTCTCCGAAATGACCTGCCGGGCATGTTGGAACCACCTCTCAGACGTGCCAGAAGCACGTGGCGGACAGTCCGGAATCACCTGTTGGGCATACGCAACCACCTCTGACAAGTACCAGAACCATGTGCCGTGCACGCCGGAACCACCTACCGGACAGACCGGAATCAACTTTTGGGCATGCCGGAACCTCCAGTCAGATGTGCCAGAAACACGTGCCGGAGACGCCGGAAGCACCTGCCGAGCACGTCGCAACCACCTGCTCAACTCGCCTGAACCACCTGCCGGACACGCCAAAATCACCTGCCCGCTACACCAGCACCACTTCGGGGACAAGCCGGAATCACGTGAGGGGCATGCCGGCACAGCCTCTCAGACTGAACCTCGTGCCGGACACCACAGAACCACCTGCCGGACAGACCGGAACCACCTGCCGGACACGCCGGAACCACCGGCTCGACCCGCCGGAACGACCGCTGGACATGCAAAATCACCTGCCGGCTACGCCGGAAACACGTGGCGAACACTCCGGAATCACCTGCCGGGCATGCCGGAAGCAGCTCTCAGACACACCACAACCACGTGCCGGAGACGCTGGAAGCACCTGCCGAGCATGCCGGAGCCACCTGCTCGACTCGCCAGAAACACATGCCGGACACGCCAAAATCACCTGCCGGGTACGCCAGAACCACCTGGCGGACACTCCGAAATCACCTGTCGCGCATGCCGGAACCACCTCTCAGACGTGCCGGAAGCACGTGCCGGACACGCCGGAATCACCTACCGGACAGACCGGAACCACCTGCCGAGCACGCCGGAGCCACCTGTTCGACTCGCTGGAACCACCTGCCGGACAGGCCAATATCAACTGCTGGCTATGCCAGAACCACCTGTGGTCGGTCCTGAATCACCTGTCAGCCATGGCGGAACCACCTCTCAGACGTACCAGAACCACCTTCCTGAGAAGCTTGAAACATGTCCTTGACAGTCTGGAACCACCTGCCGGCCAAGCCTGAACCACCTGCCAAGCGCAACGGAACAACCTGCCAGACACGCCAAAATCACCTGCGTGTTATGCCAGAACCACTTGGAGGACTCTCTGGGATGACCTGCTGGGCATGCCGGAACCACCTCTCAGACGTGCCAGAACCATGTGGCGGACAGTCCGGAATCACCTGTTGGGCATGAGCAACCACCTCTGAGACGTACCAGAACCACATGCCGTGCACGCCGGAACCACCTACCGGACAGACCGGAATCAACTTTTGGGCATGCCGGAACCACCAGTCAGATGTGCCAGAAACACATGCCGGAGACGCCGGAAGCACCTGCCGAGCACGTCGCAACCACCTGCTCAACTCGCCTGAACCACCTGCCGGACACGCCAAAATCACCTGCCCGCTACACCAGCACCACTTCGGGGACAAGCCGGAATCACGTGAGGGGCATGCCGGCACAGCCTCTCAGACTGAACCTCGTGCCGGACACCACAGAACCACCTGCCGGACAGACCGGAACCACCTGCCGGACACGCCGGAACCACCGGCTCGACCCGCCGGAACGACCGCTGGACATGCAAAATCACCTGCCGGCTACGCCGGAAACACTTGGCGAACACTCCGGAATCACCTGCCGGGCATGCCGGAACCACCTCTCAGATATGCCAGAACCACGTGCCAATGACCCCGGAAGCACCTGCCGAGCACGCCGGAACCACCTGCTCGACTCGCCAGAACCACCTGCCGGACACGCAAAAATCACCTGCCGGCTACGCCACAACCAGTTGGGGAACACTTCGGAATCACCTGCCGGGCTTGCTGGAACCACCTGCCGGTCATGCCAAAATCACCTGCCAACTACACCAGTACCACTTGGCGAACACTGTGGAAACACCTGTCGGGCCGGCCGGAAGTACATCTCAGACGTGCCAGAACCATGAGCATGAGATGCTGGAACCACACCCCGAACAGAGGGAAAACACCTGCCAGACCCGTCTGAACAACCTGCCGAGCACGCCGGAGCCACCTGCTCGACTCGCCGGAACCACCTACCTGACATGCCCAAATCACCAGCCGGGTATGCCAGAACCACTTGGCGGGCACTCCGGAATCATCTGCCGGACTTGCGGAACCAGCTCTCAGAGACACCAGAACCACGTGCCGGAGACGCCGGAAGCACCTGCCGAGCATGCCGGAGGCACCTGCTCGACTCGCCAGAAACACCTGCCGGACACGCCAAAATCACCTGCTGGGTACGCCAGAACCACCTGGCGGACACTCCGAAACCACCTGCCGCGCATGCCGGAACCACCTCTCAGACGTGCCGGAAGCACGTGCCGGACACCCCGGAAACACCGGACAGACCGGAAACACCTGCTGAGCACGCCGGAGCCACCTGTTCGACTCGCTGGAACCACCTGCCGGACAGGCCAATATCAACTGCTGGCTCTGCCAGAACCACCTTGGGGACGGTCCGGAATGACCTGCCAGCCATGGCGGAACCACCTCTCAGACGTACCGGAACCACCTGCCGGAGAAGCTGGAAACACGTCCTGGACAGTCTGGAACCACCTGCCGGCCAAGCCTGAACCACCTGCCAAGCACAACGGAACAACCTGCCAGACACGCCAAAATCACCTGCGTGTTATGCCAGAACCACTTGGAGGACTCTCTGGGATGACCTGCCGGGCATGCCGGAACCACCTCTCAGACGTACCAGAAGCACGTGGCGGACAGTCCGGAATCACCTGTTGGGCATACGCAACCACCTGTGAGACGTACCAGAACCACGCGCCGTGCACGCCGGAACCACCTACCGGACAGACCAGAATCAACCCTTCGGCATGCCGGAACCACCAGTCAGATGTGCCAGAAACACGTGCCGGAGACGCCGGAAGCACCTGCCGAGCATGCCGGAGCCACCTGCTCGACTCGCCAGAAACACCTGCCGGACATGCCAAAATCACCTGCCGGGTACGCCAGAACCACCTGGCGGAAACTCCGGAATCACTTGCCGGGCATGCAGGAACCACCTCTCAGACATGCCAGAACCCCGTGCCAATGACCCTGGAAGCACCGGCCGAGCACGCCGGAACCACCTGCTCGACTCGCCAGAACCACCTGCCGATCACACAAAAATCACCTGCCGGCTACGCCACAACCAGTTGGTGAACACTTTGGAATCACCTGCCAGGCTTGCCGGAACCACCTGCCAGTCATGCCAAAATCACCTGCCATCTACGCCAGAACCGCTAGGCGGACACTGCGGAAACACCTGTCGGGCCGGCTGGAACCACATCTCAGACGTGCCAGAAACGTGTTCATGAGATGCTGGAACCACACCCCGAACAGACGGATACCACCTGCCAGAACCGCCTGAACCACCTGCTGAGCACGCCGGAACCACCTGCTCGACTCACCGGTACCACCTCCCTGACACGCCAAAATCACCTGCTGGGTTTGCCAGAACCACTTGGCGGACACTCCGGAATCATCTGCCTGACACGCCGGAACCAGCTCTCAGACACACCAGAACCAAGTGCCGGGGACGCCGGAAGCACCTGCCGAGCATGCCGGAGCCACCTGCTCGACTCGCCAGAAACACCTGCCGGACACGCCAAAATCACCTGCCGGGTATGCCAGAAACACCTGGCGGACACTAGGGAATCACCTGCCGCGCATGCCGGAACCACCTCTCAGACGTGCCGGAAGCACGTGCCAGACAAGCCGGAAACACCTACCGGACAGACCGGAACCACCTGCCAAGAACGCCGGAGCCACCTGTTCGATTCGCTGGAACCACCTGCCGGACAGGCCAATATCAACTGCTGGCTATGCCAGAACCACCTGGGGGACGGTCCGGAATCACCTGCCAGCAATGGCGGAACCACCTCTCAGACGTACCAGAACCACCTGCCGGAGAAGCTGGAAACACGTCCTGGACAGACTGGAACCACGTGACGGCCATGCCCGAACCACCTGCCGAGCACGGCGGAACCACCTGCCGGACACACCGAAATCACCTACGGGCTACTCCAGAACCACTTGGACGACTCTCCGAAATGACCCGCCGGGCATGTTGGAACCACCTCTCAGACGTGCCAGAAGCACGTGGCAGACAGTCCGGAATCACCTGTTGGGCATACGCAACCACCTCTGAGACGTACCAGAACCACGTGCCGTGCATGCCGGAACCACCTACCGGACAGACCGGAATCAACTTTTGGGCATGCCGGAACCACCAGTCAGATGTGCCAGAAACACGTGCCGGAGACGCCGGAAGCACCTGCCGAGCACGTCGCAACCACCTGCTCAACTCGCCTGAACCACCTGCCGGACACGCCAAAATCACCTGCCCGCTACACCAGCACCACTTTGGGGACAAGCCGGAATCACGTGAGGGGCATGCCGGCACAGCCTCTCAGACTGAACCTCGTGCCGGACACCACAGAACCACCTGCCGGACAGACCGGAACCACCTGCCGGACACGCCGGAACCACCGGCTCGACCCGCCGGAACGACCGCTGGACATGCAAAATCACCTGCCGGCTAAACCGGAAACACTTGGCGAACACTCCGGAATCACCTGCCGGGCATGCCGGAAGCACCTCTCAGATATGCCAGAACCACGTGCCAATGACCCCGGAAGCACCTGCCGAGCACGCCGGAACCACCTGCTCGACTCGCCAGAACCACCTGCCGGACACGCAAAAATCACCTGCCGGCTACGCCACAACAAGTTGGGGAACACTTCGGAATCACCTGCCAGGCTTGCTGGAACCACCTGCCAGTCATGCCAAAATCACCTGCCAACTACGCCAGAACCGCTTGGCGGACACTGCGGAAACACCTGTCGGGCCGGCTGGAACCACATCTCAGACGTGCCAGAAACGTGTTCATGAGATGCTGGAACCACACCCCGAACAGACGGATACCACCTGCCAGAACCGCCTGAACCACCTGCTGAGCACGTCGGAACCACCTGCCCGACTCACCGGTACCACCTCCCTGACACGCCAAAATCACCTGCTGGGTATGCCAGAACCACTTGGCGGACACTCCGGAATCATCTCACGGACATGCCGGAACCAGCGCTCAGACACACCAGAACCAAGTGCCGGAGACGCCGGAAGCACCTGCCGAGCATGCCGGAGCCATCTGCTCGACTCGCCAGAAACACCTGCCGGACACGCCAAAATCACCTGCCGGGTACGCCAGAACCACCTGGCGGAGACTCCAGAATCACCTGTCGCGCATGCCGGAACCACCTCTCAGACGTGCCGGAAGCACGTGCCAGACACGCCGGAAACACCTACTGGACAGACCGGAACCACCTGCCAAGAACGCCGGAGCCACCTGTTTGACTCGCTGGAACCACCTGCCGGACAGGCCAATATCAACTGCTGGCTATGCCAGAACCACCTGGGGGACAGTCCGGGATCACCTGCCAGCCATGGCGGAACCACCTCTCAGACGTACCAGAACCACCTGCCGGAGAAGCTGGAAACACGTCCTGGACAGACTGGAACCACGTGACGGCCATGCCTGAACCACCTGCCGAGCACGGCGGAACCACCTGCCCGACACGCCGAAATCACCTGCGGGCTATGCCAGAACCACTTGGACGACTCTCCGAAATGACTTGCCGGGCATGTTGGAACCACCTCTCAGACGTGCCAGAAGCACGTGGCGGACAGTCCAGAATCACCTGTTGGGGATACGCAACCACCTCTGAGACGTACCAGAACCGCGTCCGTGCACGCCAGAACCACCTACCGGACAGACCGGAATCAACTTTTGGGCATGCCGGAACCACCAGTCAGATGTGCCAGAAACACGTGCCGGAGACGCCGGAAGCACCTGCCGAGCACTTCGCAACCACCTGCTCAACTCGCCTGAACCACCTGCCGGACACGCCAAAATCACCTGCCCGCTACACCAGCACCACTTCGGGGACAAGCCGGAATCACGTGAGGGGCATGCCGGCACAGCCTCTCAGACTGAACCTCGTGCCGGACACCACAGAACCACCTGCCGGACAGACCGGAACCACCTGCCGGACACGCCGGAACCACCGGCTCGACCCGCCGGAACGACCGCTGGACATGCAAAATCACCTGCCGGCTACGCCGGAAACACTTGGCGAACACTCCGGAATCACCTGCCGGGCATGCCGGAACCACCTCTCAGATATGCCAGAACCACGTGCCAATGAACCCGGAAGCACCTGCCGAGCACGCCGGAACCACCTGCTCGACTCGCCAGAACCACCTGCCGGACACGCAAAAATCACCTGCCGGCTACGCCACAACCAGTTGGGGAACACTTCGGAATCACCTGCCGGGCTTGCTGGAACCACCTGCCGTTCATGCCAAAATCACCTGCCAATTACGCCAGTACCACTTGGCGGACACTGTGGAAACACCTGTCGGGCCGGCCGGAAGTACATCTCAGACGTGCCACAACCATGTGCATGAGATGCTGGAACCACACCCCGAACAGACGGAAAACACCTGCCAGACCCGTCTGAACAACCTGCCGAGCACGCCGGAGCCACCTGCTCGACTCGCCGGAACCACCTACCTGACATGCCCAAATCACCAGCCGGGTATGCCAGAACCACTTGGCGGGCACTCCGGAATCATCTGCCGGACATGCCGGAACCAGCTCTCAGAGACACCAGAACCACGTGCCGGAGACGCCGGAAGCACCTGCCGAGCATGCCGGAGCCACCTGCTCGACTCGCCAGAAACACCTGCCGGACACGCCAAAATCACCTGCCGGGTACGCCAGAACCACCTGGCGGACACTCCGAAATCACCTGTCGCGCCTGCTGGATCCACCTCTCAAACGTGCGGGAAGCACGTGCCGGACACGCCGGAAT
This sequence comes from Equus przewalskii, assembly GCF_037783145.1. NCBI lineage: Eukaryota > Metazoa > Chordata > Mammalia > Perissodactyla > Equidae > Equus > Equus przewalskii. The sequence continues at coordinate 96,542 of NW_027227322.1, read as the reverse complement.
CACCTACCGGACAGACCGGAACCACCTGCCGAGCACGCCGGAGCCACCTGTTCGACTCGCTGGAACCACCTGCCGGACAGGCCAATATCAACTGCTGGCTATGCCAGAACCACCTGGGGTCGTTCCTGAATCACCTGCCAGCCATGGCGGAACCACCTCTCAGACGTACCAGAACCTCCTGCCGGAGAAGCTGGAAACACGTCCTGGACAGTCTGGAACCACCTGCCGGCCAAGCCTGAACCACCTGCCAAGCACAACGGAACAACCTGCCAGACACGCCAAAATCACCTGCGTGTCATGCCAGAACCACTTGGAGGAATCTCTGGGATGACCTGCCGGGCATGCCGGAACCACCTCTCAGACGTGCCAGAACCATGTGGCGGACAGTCCGGAATCACCTGTTGGGCATGCGCAACCACCTCTGAGACGTACCAGAACCACATGCCGTGCAGGCTGGAACCACCTACCGGACAGACCGGAATCAGCTTTCGGGCATGCCGGAACCACCTGTCAGATGTGCCAGAAACACGTGCCGGAGACGCCGGAAGCACCTGCCAAGCACGTTGGAACCACCTGCTCAACTCGCCTGAACCACCTGCCGGACATGCCAAAATCACCTGCCGACTAAGCCAGAACCACTTGGCGAACACTCCGGAATCACTTGCCGGGCATGCAGGAACCACCTCTCAGACATGCCAGAACCCCGTGCCAATGACCCCGGAAGCACCAGCCGAGCACGCGGAAACCACCTGCTCGACTCGCCAGAACCACCTGCCGATCACGCAAAAATCACCTGCCGGCTACGCCACAACCAGTTGGTGAACACTTTGGCATCACCTGCCAGGCTTGCTGCAACCACCTGCCAGTCATGCCAAAATCACCTGCCAACTACGCCAGAACCGCTTGGCGGACACTGCGGAAACACCTGTCGGGCCGGCTGGAACCACATCTCAGACGTGCCAGAAACGTGTTCATGAGATGCTGGAACCACACCCCGAACAGACGGATACCACCTGCCAGAACCGCCTGAACCACCTGCTGAGCACGCTGGAACCACCTGCTCGACACACCGGTACCACCTCCCTGACACGCCAAAATCACCTGCTGGGTATGCCAGAACCACTTGGCGGACACTCCGGAATCATCTGCCGGACATGCCGGAACCAGCTCTCATACACACCAGAACCAGGTGCCGGAGACGCCGGAAGCACCTGCCGAGCATGCCGGAGCCACCTGCTCGACTCGCCAGAAACACCTGCCGGACACGCCAAAATCACCTGCCGGGTACGCCAGAACCACCTGGCGGACACTCCGAAACCACATGTCGCGCATGCCGGAACCACCTCTCAGACGTGCCGGAAGCACGTGCCGGACACGCCGGAATCACCTACCGGACAGACCGGAACCAGCTGCCGAGCACGCCGGAGCCACCTGTTCGACTCGCTGGAACCACCTGCCGGACAGGCCAATATCAACTGCTGGCTATGCCAGAACCACCTGGGGGACGGTCCGGAATCACCTGCCAGCCATGGCGGAACCACCACTCAGACGTACCAGAACCACATGCCGGAGAAGCTGGAAACACGTCCTGGACAGACTGGAACCACGTGACGGCCATGCCTGAACCACCTGCCGAGCACGGCGGAACCACCTGCCGGACACGTCAAAATCACCTGCGGGCTACGCCAGAACCACTTGGACGACTCTCCGAAATGACCTCCCGGGCATGTTGGAACCACCTCTCAGACGTGCCAGAAGCACGTGGCAGACAGTCCGGAATCAGCTGTTGGGCATACGCAACCACCTCTGAGACGTACCAGAACCGCGTGCCGTGCACGCCGGAACCACCTACCGGACAGACCGGAATCAACTTTTGGGCATGCCGGAACCACCAGTCAGATGTGCCAGAAACTCGTGCCGGAGACGCCGGAAGCCCCTGCCGAGCACGTCGCAACCACCTGCTCAACTCGCCTGAACCACCTGCCGGACACGCCAAAATCACCTGCCCGCTACACCAGCACCACTTCGGGGACAAGCCGGAATCACGTGAGGGGCATGCCGGCACAGCCTCTCAGACTGAACCTCGTGCCGGACACCACAGAACCACCTGCCGGACAGACCGGAACCACCTGCCGGACACGCCGGAACCACCGGCTCGACCCTCCTGAACGACCACTGGACGTGCAAAATCACCTGCCGGCTACGCCGGAAACACTTGGCGAACACTACGGAATCACCTGCCGGGCATGCCGGAACCACCTCTCAGATATGCCAGAGCCACGTGCCAATGACCCCGGAAGCACCTGCCAGGCACGCCGCAACCACCTGCTCGACTCGCCAGAACCACCTGCCGGACACGCCAAAATCACCTGCCGGCCACGCCACAACCAGTTGGGGAACACTTCGGAATCACCTGCCGGGCTTGCTGGAACCACCTGCCGGTCATGCCAAAATCACCTGCCAATTACGCCAGTACCACTTGGCGGACACTGTGGAAACACCTGTCGGGCCGGCCGGAACCACATCTCAGACGTGCCAGAACCATGTGCATGAGATGCTGGAACCACACCCCGAACAGAAGGAAAACACCTGCCAGACCCGTCTGAACAACCTGCCGAGCACGCCGAAGCCACCTGCTCGACTCGCCGGAACCACCTACCTGACATGCCCAAATCAAAAGCCGGGTATGCCAGAACCACTTGGCGGGCACTCCGGAATCATCTGCCGGACATGCCGGAACCAGCATTCAGAGACACCAGAACCACGTGCCGGAGACGCCGGAAGCACCTGCCGAGCATGCCGGAGCCACCTGCTCGACTCGCCAGAAACACCTGCCGGACACGCCAAAATCACCTGCCGGGTACGCCAGAACCACCTGGCGGACACTCCGAAATCACCTGTCCCGCATGCCGGAACCACCTCTCAGACGTGCCGGAAGCACGTGCCGGACACGCCGGAATCACCTACCGGACAGACCGGAACCACCTGCCGAGCACGCCGGAGCCACCTGTTCGACTCGCTGGAACCACCTGCCGGACAGGCCAATATCAACTGCTGGCTATGCCAGAACCACCTGGGGGACAGTCCGGAATCACCTGCCAGCCATGGCGGAACCACCTCTCAGACGTACCAGAACCACCTGCCGGAGAAGCTGGAAACACGTCCTGGACAGACTGGAACCACGTGACGGCCATGCCTGAACCACCTGCCGAGCACGGCGGAACCACCTGCCGGACATGCCGAAATCACCTGCAGGCTACGCCACAACCACTTGGACGACTCTCCGAAATGACCTGCCGGGCATGTTGGAACCACCTCTCAGACGTGCCAGAAGTACGTGGCAGACAGTCCGGAATCACCTGTTGGGCATACGCAACCACCTCTGAGACGTACCAGAACCGCGTGCCGTGCACGCCGGAACCACCTACCGGACAGACCGGAATCAACTTTTGGGCATGCCGGAACCACCAGTCAGATGTGCCAGAAACACGTGCCGGAGACGCCGGAAGCACCTGCCGAGCACGTCGCAACCACCTGCTCAACTCGCCTGAACCACCTGCCGGACACGCCAAAATCACCTGCCCGCTACACCAGCACCACTTCGGGGACAAGCCGGAATCACGTGAGGGTCATGCCGGCACAGCCTCTCAGACTGAACCTCGTGCCGGACACCACAGAACCACCTGCCGGACACGCCGGAACCACCGGCTCGACCCTCCGGAACGACCGCTGGAGGTGCAAAATCACCTGCCGGCTACGCCGGAAACACTTGGCGAACACTCCGGAATCACCTGCCGGGCATGCCGGAACCACCTCTCAGATATGCCAGAACCACGTGCCAATGACCCCGGAAGCACCTGCCGAGCACGCCGGAACCACCTGCTCGACTCGCCAGAACCACCTGCCGGACACGCAAAAATCACCTGCCGGCTACGCCACAACCAGTTGGGGAACACTTCGGAATCACCTGCCGGGCTTGCTGGAACCACCTGCCGGTCATGCCAAAATCACCTGCCAACTACGCCAGTACCACTTGGCGGACACTGTGGAAACACCTGTCGGGCCGGCCGGAACCACATCTCAGACGTGCCAGAACCATGTGCATGAGATGCTGGAACCACACCCCGAACAGACGGAAAACACCTGCCAGACCCGTCTGAACAACCTGCCGAGCACGCCGGAGCCACCTGCTCGACTCGCCGCAACCACCTACCTGACATGCCCAAATCACCAGCCGGGTATGCCAGAACCACTTGGCGGGCACTCCGGAATCATCTGCCGGACATGCCGGAACCAGCTCTCAGAGACACCAGAACCACGTGCCGGAGACGCCGGAAGCACCTGCCGAGCATGCCGGAGCCACCTGCTCGACTCGCCAGAAACACCTGCCGGACACGCCAAAATCACCTGCCTGGTACGCCAGAACCACCTGGCGGACACTCCGAAATCACCTGTCGCGCATGCCGGAACCACCTCTCAGACGTGCCGGAAGCACGTGCCGGACACGCCGGAATCACCTACCGGACAGACCGGAACCACCTGCCGAGCAGGCAGGAGCCACCTGTTCGACTCGCTGGAACCACCTGCCGGACAGGCCAATATCAACTGCTGGCTATGCCAGAACCACCTGGAGTCGGTCCGGAATCACCTGCCGGGCATGCCGGAACCACCTCTCAGATATGCCAGAACCACGTGCCAATGACCCCGGAAGCACCTGCCAGGCACGCCGCAACCACCTGCTCGACTCGCCGGAACCACCTGCCGGACAGGCCAATATCAACTGCTGGCTATGCCAGAACCACCTGGGGGACGGTCCGGAATCACCTGCCAGCAATGGCGGAACCACCTCTCAGACGTACCAGAACCACCTGCCGGAGAAGCTGGAAACACGTCCTGGACAGACTGGAACCACGTGACGGCCATGCCTGAACCACCTGCCGAGCACGGCGGAACCACCTGCCGGACATGCCGAAATCACCTGCGGGCTACGCCAGAACCACTTGGACGACTCTCCAAAATGACCTGCCGGGCATGTTGGAACCACCTCTCAGACGTGCCAGAAGCACGTGGCGGACAGTCCGGAATCACCTGTTGGGCATACGCAACCACCTCTGAGACGTACCAGAACCGCGTCCGTGCACGTCGGAACCACCTACCGGGCAGACCGGAATCAACTTTTGGGCATGCCGGAACCACCAGTCAGATGTGCCAGAAACACGTGCCGGAGACGCCGGAAGCACCTGCCGAGCACGTCGCAACCACCTGCTCAACTCGCCTGAACCACCTGCCGGACACGCCAAAATCACCTGCCCGCTACACCAGCACCACTTCGGGGACAAGCCGGAATCACGTGAGGGGCATGCCGGCACAGCCTCTCAGACTGAACCTCGTGCCGGACACCACAGAACCACCTGCCGGACAGACCGGAATCACCTGCCGGGCATGCCGGAACCACCTCTCAGATATGCCAGAACCACGTGCCAATGACCCCGGAAGCACCTGCCGAGCACGCCGGAACCACCTGCTCGACTCGCCAGAACCACCGGCCGGACACGCCAAAATCACCTGCCGGCTACGCCACAACCAGTTGGGGAACACTTCGGAATCACCTGGCGGACTTGCTGGAACCACCTGCCGGTCATGCCAAAATCACCTGCCAATTACGCCAGTACCACTTGGCGGACACTGTGGAAACACCTGTCGGGCCGGCCAGAACCACATCTCAGACGTGCCAGAACCATGTGCATGAGATGCTGGAACCACACCCCGAACAGACGGAAAACACCTGCCAGACCCGTCTGAACAACCTGCCGAGCACGCCGGAGCCACCTGCTCGACTCGCCGGAACCACCTACCTGACATGCCCAAATCTCCAGCCGGGTATGCCAGAACCACTTGGCGGACACTCCGGAATCATCTGCCGGACATGCCGGAACGAGCTCTCAGAGACACCAGAACCACGTGCCGGAGACGCCGGAAGCACCTGCCGAGCATGCCGGAGCCACCTGCTCGACTCGCCAGAAACACCTGCTGGACACGCCAAAATCACCTGCCGGGTATGCCAGAACCACCTGGCGGACACTCCGAAATCACCTGTCGCGCATGCCGGAACCACCTCTCAGACGTGCCGGAAGCACGTGCCGGACACGCCGGAATCACCTACCAGACAGACCGGAACCACCTGCCGAGCACGCCGGAGCCACCTGTTCGACTCGCTGGAACCACCTGCCGGACAGGCCAATATCAACTGCTGGCTCTGCCAGAACCACCTTGGGGACGGTCCGGAATGACCTGCCAGCCATGGCGGAACCACCTCTCAGACGTACCGGAACCACCTGCCGGAGAAGCTGGAAACACGTCCTGGACAGTCTGGAACCACCTGCCGGCCAAGCCTGAACCACCTGCCAAGCACAACGGAACAACCTGCCAGACACGCCAAAATCACCTGCGTGTTATGCCAGAACCACTTGGAGGACTCTCTGGGATGACCTGCCGGGCATGCCGGAACCACCTCTCAGACGTACCAGAAGCACGTGGCGGACAGTCCGGAATCACCTGTTGGGCATACGCAACCACCTGTGAGACGTACCAGAACCACGCGCCGTGCACGCCGGAACCACCTACCGGACAGACCAGAATCAACTCTTCGGCATGCCGGAACCACCAGTCAGATGTGCCAGAAACACGTGCCAGAGACGCCGGAAGCACCTGCCGAGCATGCCGGAGCCACCTGCTCGACTCGCCAGAAACACCTGCCGGACATGCCAAAATCACCTGCCGGGTACGCCAGAACCACCTGGCGGACACTCCGGAATCACTTGCCGGGCATGCAGGAACCACCTCTCAGACATGCCAGAACCCCGTGCCAATGTCCCCGGAAGCACCAGCCGAGCACGCCGGAACCACCTGCTCGACTCGCCAGAACCACCTGCCGATCACGCAAAAATCACCTGCCGGCTACGCCACAACCAGTTGGTGAACACTTTGGAATCACCTGCCAGGCTTGCTGGAACCACCTGCCAGTCATGCCAAAATCACCTGCCAACTACGCCAGAACCGCTTGGCGGACACTGCGGAAACACCTGTCGGGCCGGCTGGAAACACATCTCAGACGTGCCAGAAACGTGTTCATGAGATGCTGGAACCACACCCCCAACAGACGGATACCACCTGCCAGAACCGCCTGAACCACCTGCTGAGCACGCCGGAACCACCTGCTCGACTCACCGGTACCACCTCCCTGACACACCAAAATCACCTGCTGGGTATGCCAGAACGACTTGGCGGACACTCCGGAATCATCCGCCGGACATGCCGGAACCAGCTCTCAGACACACCAGAACCAAGTGCCGGAGACGCCGGAAGCACCTGCCGAGCATGCCGGAGCCATCTGCTCGACTCGCCAGAAACACCTGCCGGACACGCCAAAATCACCTGCCGGGTACGCCAGAACCACCTGGCGGACACTCCGAAATCACCTGTCCCGCATGCCGGAACCACCTCTCAGACGTGCCGGAAGCACGTGCCGGACACGCCGGAATCACCTACCGCACAGACCGGAACCACCTGCCGAGCACGCCGGAGCCACCTGTTCGACTCGCTGGAACCACCTGCCGGACAGGCCAATATCAACTGCTGGCTATGCCAGAACCACCTGGGGGACAGTCCGGAATCACCTGCCAGCCATGGCGGAACCACCTCTCAGACGTACCAGAACCACCTGCCGGAGAAGCTGGAAACACGTCCTGGACAGACTGGAACCACGTGACGGCCATGCCTGAACCACCTGCCGAGCACGGCGGAAGCACCTGCCGGACATGCCGAAATCACCTGCGGGCTACGCCACAACCACTTGGACGACTCTCCGAAATGACCTGCCGGGCATGTTGGAACCACCTCTCAGACGTGCCAGAAGCACGTGGCAGACAGTCCGGAATCACCTGTTGGGCATACTCAACCACCTCTGAGACGTACCAGAACCGCGTGCCGTGCACGCCGGAACCACCTACCGGACAGACCGGAATCAACTTTTGGGCATGCCGGAACCACCAGTCAGATGTGCCAGAAACACGTGCCGGAGACGCCGGAAGCACCTGCCGAGCACGTCGCAACCACCTGCTCAACTCGCCTGAACCACCTGCCGGACACGCCAAAATCACCTGCCCGCTACACCAGCACCACTTCGGGGACAAGCCGGAATCACGTGAGGGGCATGCCGGCACAGCCTCTCAGACTGAACCTCGTGCCGGACACTACAGAACCACCTGCAAGACAGACCGGAACCACCTGCAGGACACGCCGGAACCACCGGCTCGACCCTCCGGAACGACCGCTGGAGGTGCAAAATCACCTGCTGGCTACGCCGGAAACACTTGGCGAACACTCCGGAATCACCTGCCGGGCATGCCGGAACCACCTCTCAGATATGCCAGAACCACGTGCCAATGACCCCGGAAGCACCTGCCGAGCACGCCGGAACCACCTGCTCGACTCGCCAGAACCACCTGCCGGACACGCAAAAATCACCTGCCGGCTACGCCACAACCAGTTGGGGAACACTTCGGAATCACCTGCCGGGCTTGCTGGAACCACCTGCCGGTCATGCCAAAATCACCTGCCAACTACGCCAGTACCACTTGGCGGACACTGTGGAAACACCTGTCGGGCCGGCCGGAACCACATCTCAGACGTGCTAGAACCATGTGCATGAGATGCTGGAACCACACCCCGAACAGACGGAAAACACCTGCCAGACCCGTCTGAACAACCTGCCGAGCACGCCGGAGCCAGCTGCTCAACTCGCCGGAAACACCTACCTGACATGCCAAAAAAACCAGCAGGGTATGCGAGAACCACTTGGCGGACACTCCGGAATCATCTGCCGGACATGCCGGAACCAGCTCTCAGACACACCAGAATCACGTGCCGGAGACGCTGGAAGCACCTGCCGAGCATGCCGGAGCCACTTGCTCGACCCGCCAGAAACACCTGCCGGACACGCCAAAATCACCTGCCGGGTACGCCAGAACCACCTGGCGGACACTCCAAAACAACCTGTCGCGCATGCTGGAACCACCTCTCAGACGTGCCGGAAGCACGTGCCGGACACGCCGGAATCACCTACCGGACAGACCGGAACCACCGGCCGAGCACGCCGGAGCCACCTGTTCGACTCGCTGGAACCACCTGCCGGACAGGCCAATATCAACTGCTGGCTTTGCCAGAACCACCTGGGGGACGGTCCGGAATCACCTGCCAGCCATGGCGGAACCACCTCTCAGACGTACCAGAACCACCTGCCGGAGAAGCTGGAAACACGTCCTGGACAGTCTGGAACCACCTTCCGGCCAAGCCTGAACCACCTGCCAAGCACAACGGAACAACCTGCCAGACACGCCAAAATCACCTGCGTGTTATGCCAGAACCACTTGGAGGACTCTCTGGGATGACCTGCCGGGCATGCCGGAACCACCTCTCAGACGTGCCAGAACCATGTGGCGGACAGTCCGGAATCACCTGTTGGGCATGCGCAACCACCTCTGAGACGTACCAGAACCACATGCCGTGCAGGCTGGAACCACCTACCGGGCAGACCTGAATCACCTTTCGGGCATGCCGGAACCAGCTGTCTGATGTGCCAGAAACAGGTGCCGGAGATGCCGGAAGCACCTGCCAAGCACGTTGGAACCACCTGCTCAACTCGCCTGAACCACCTGCCGGACATGCCAAAATCACCTGCCGACTATGCCAGAACCACTTGGCGAACACTCCGGAATCACTTGCCGGGCATGCAGGAACCACCTCTCAGACATGCCAGAACCCCGTGCCAATGACCCCGGAAGCACCAGCCGAGCACGCCGGAACCACCTGCTCGACTCGCCAGAACCACCTGCCGATCACGCAAAAATCACCTGCCGGCTACGCCACAACCAGTTGGTGAACACTTTGGAATCACCTGCCAGGCTTGCTGGAACCACCTGCCAGTCATGCCAAAATCACCTGCCAACTACGGCAGAACCGCTTGGCGGACACTGTGGAAACACCTGTCGGGCCGGCTGGAACCACATCTCAGACGTGCCAGAAACGTGTTCATGAGATGCTGGAACCACACCCCGAACAGACGGATACCACCTGCCAGAACCGCCTGAACCACTTGCTGAGCACGCCGGAGCCACCTGCTCGACTCACCGGTACCACCTCCCTGACACGCCAAAATCACCTGCTGGGTATGCCAGAACCACTTGGCGGACACTCCGGAATCATCTGCCGGACATGCCGGAACCAGCTCTCAGACACACCAGAACCAAGTGCCGGAGAGGCCGGAAGCACATGCCGAGCACGTCGCAACCACCTGCTCAACTCGCCTGAACCACCTGCCGGACACGCCAAAATCACCTGCCAGCTACACCAGCACCACTTCGAGGACAAGCCGGAATCATGTGAGGGGCATGCCGGCATAGCCTCTCAGACTGAACCTCGTGCCGGACACCACAGAACCACCTGCCGGACAGACCGGAACCACCTGCCGGACACGCCGGAACCACCGGCTCCACCCGCCGGAACGACCTCTGGACATGCAAACTCACCTGCCGGCTACGCCGGAAACACTTGGCGAACACTCCGGAATCACCTGCCGGGCACGCCGGAACCACGTCTCAGATATGCCAGAACCACCTGCTGGACACGCAAAAATCACCTGCCGGCTACGCCACAACCAGTTGGGGAACACTTCAGAATCACCTGCCGGGCTTGCTGGAACCACCTGCCAGTCATGCCAAACTCACCTGCCAACTACGCCAGTACCACTTGGCGGACACTGTGGAAACACCTGTCGGGCCGGCCGGAAGCACATCTCAGAGGTGCCAGAACCATGTGCATGAGATGCTGGAACCACAGCCCGAACAGACGGAAAACACTTGCCAGACCCGTCTGAACAACCTGCCGAGCACGCCGGAGCCACCTGCTCGACTCGCCGGAACCACCTACCTGACATGCCAAAATCACCATCCGGGTATTCCAGAACCACTTGGCGAACACTCCGGAATCACTTGCCGGGCATGCAGGAACCACCTCTCAGACATGCCAGAACCCCATGCCAATGACCCCGGAAGCAGCAGCCGAGCACGCCGGAACCAACTGCTCGACTCGCCAGAACCACCTGCCGATCACGCAAAAATCACCTGTCGGATACGCCACAACCAGTTGGGGAACACTTTGGAATCACCTGCCAGGCTTGCTGGAACCGCCTGCCAGTCATGCCAAAATCACCTGCCAACTACGACTGAACCGCTTGGCGGACACTGCGGAAACACCTCTCGGGCCGGCTTGAACCACATCTCAGACGTGCCGGAAACGTGTTCATGAGATACTGGAACCACACCCCGAACAGACGGATACCACCTGCCAGAACCGCCTGAACCACCTGCTGAGCACGCCGGAACCACCTGCTCGACTCACCGGTACCACGTCCCTGACATGCCAAAATCACCTGCTGGGTATGCCAGAACCACTTGGTGGACACTCCGGTATCATCTGCCGGACATGCCGGAACCAGCTCTCAGACACACCAGAAACAAGTGCCGGAGACGCCGGAAGCACCTGCCGAGCATGCCGGAGCCACCTGCTCGACTCGCCAGAAACACCTGCCGGACACGCCAAAATCACCTGCCGGGTACGCCAGAACCACCTGGCGGACACTACGGAATCACCTGTCGCGCATGCCGGAACCACCTCTCAGACGTGCCGGAAGCACGTGCCGGACACTCCGGAATCACCTACCGGACAGACCGGAAACACCTGCCGAGCACGCCGGAGCCACCTGTTCGACTCGCTGGAACCACCTGCCGGACAGGCCAATATCAACTGCTGGCTATGCCACAACCACCTGGGGGACAGTCCGAAATCACCTGCCAGCCATGGCGGAACCACCTCTCAGACGTACCAGAACCACCTGCCGGAGAAGCTGGAAACACGTCCTGGACAGACTGGAACCACGTGACGGCCATGCCTGAACCACCTGCCGAGCACGGCGGAACCACCTGCCGGACACGCCGAAAACACCTGCGGGCTACGCCACAACCACTTGGACGACTCTCCGAAATGACCTGCCGGGCATGTTGGAACCACCTCTCAGACGTGCCAGAAGCACGTGGCAGACAGTCCGGAATCACCTGTTGGGCATACGCAACCACCTCTTCGACGTACCAGAACCGCGTGCCGTGCACTCCGGAACCACCTACCGGACAGACCGGAATCAACTTTTGGGCATGCCGGAACCACCAGTCAGATGTGCCAGAAACACGTGCCGGAGACGCCGGAAGCACCTGCCGAGCACGTCGCAACCACCTGCTCAACTCGCCTGAACCACCTGCCGGACACGCCAAAATCACCTGCCCGCTACACCAGCACCACTTCGGGGACAAGCCGGAATCACGTGAGGGGCATGCCGGCACAGCCTCTCAGACTGAACCTCGTGCCGGACACTACAGAACCACCTGCCGGACAGACCGGAACCACCTGCCGGACACGCCGGAACCACCGGCTCGACCCTCCGGAACGACCGCTGGAGGTGAAAAATCACCTGCCGGCTACGCCGGAAACACTTGGCGAACACTCCGGAATCACCTGCCGGGCATGCCGGAACCACCTCTCAGATATGCCAGAACCACGTGCCAATGACCCCGGAAGCACCTGCCGAGCACGCCGGAACCATCTGCTCGACTCGCCAGAACCACCTGCCGGACACGCAAAAATCACCTGCCAACTACGCCAGTACCACTTGGCGGACGCTGTGGAAACACCTGTCGGGCCGGCCGGAACCACATCTCAGACGTGCCAGAACCATGTGCATGAGATGCTGGAACCACACCCCGAACAGACGGAAAACACCTGCCAGACCCGTCTGAACAACCTGCCGAGCACGCCGGAGCCACCTGCTCGACTCGCCGCAACCACCTACCTGACATGCCCAAATCACCAGCCGGGTATGCCAGAACCACTTGGCGGGCACTCCGGAATCATCTGCCGGACATGCCGGAACCAGCTCTCAGAGACACCAGAACCACGTGCCGGAGACGCAGGAAGCACCTGCCGAGCATGCCGGAGCCACCTGCTCGACTCGCCAGAAACACCTGCCGGACACGCCAAAATCACCTGCCTGGTACGCCAGAACCACCTGGCGGACACTCCGAAATCACCTGTCGCGCATGCCGGAACCACCTCTCAGACGTGCCGGAAGCACGTGCCGGACACGCCGGAATCACCTACCGGACAGACCGGAACCACCTGCCGAGCACGCCGGAGCCACCTGTTCGACTCGCTGGAACCACCTGCCGGACAGGCCAATATCAACTGCTGGCTATGCCAGAAACACCTGGAGTCGGTCCGGAATCACCTGCCAGCCATGGCGGAACCACCTCTCAGACGTACCAGAACCACCTGCCGGAGAAGCTGGAAACACGTCCTGGACAGTCTTGAACCACCTGCCGGCCAAGCCTGAACCACCTGCCAAGCACAACGGAACAACCTGCCAGACACGCCAAAATCACCTGCGTGTTATGCCAGAACCACTTGGAGGACTCTCTGGGATGACCTGCCGGGCATGCCGGAACCACCTCTCAGACGTGCCAGAACCATGTGGCGGACAGTCCGGAATGACCTGTTGGGCATGCGCAACCACCTCTGAGACGTACCAGAACCACATGCCGTGCAGGCTGGAACCACCTACCGGACAGACCAGAATCACCTTTCGGGCATGCCGGAACCACCTGTCAGATGTGCCAGAAACACGTGCCGGAGACGCCGGAAGCACCTGCCAAGCACGTTGGAACCACCTGCTCAACTCGCCTGAACCACCTGCCGGACATGCCAAAATCACCTGCCGACTATGCCAGAACCACTTGGCGAACACTCCGGAATCACTTGCCGGGCATGCAGGAACCACCTCTCAGACATGCCAGAACCCCGTGCCAATGACCCCGGAAGCACCAGCCGAGCACGCCGGAACCACCTGCTCGACTCGCCAGAACCACCTGCCGATCACGCAAAAATCACCTGCCGGCTACGCCACAACCAGTTGGTGAACACTTTGGAATCACCTGCCAGGCTTGCTGGAACCACCTGCCAGTCATGCCAAAATCACCTGACAACTACGCCAGAACCGCTTGGCGGACACTGCGGAAACACCTGTCGGGCCGGCTGGAACCACATCTCAGACGTGCCAGAAACGTGTTCATGAGATGCTGGAACCACACCCCGAACAGACGGATACGACCTGCCAGAACCGACTGAACCACCTGCTGAGCACGCCGGAACCACCTGCTCGACTCACCGGTACCACCTCCCTGACACGCCAAAATCACCTGCTGGGTATGCCAGAACTACTTGGCGGACACTCCAGAATCATCTGCCGGACATGCCGGAACCAGCTCTCAGACACACCAGAACCAAGTGCCGGAGACGCCGGAAGCACCTGCCGAGCATGCCGGAGCCACCTGCTCGACTCGCCAGAAACACCTTCCGGACACACCAAAATCACCTGCCGGGTATGCCAGAACCACCTGGCGGACACTACGGAATCACCTGCCGCGCATGCCAGAACCACCTCTCAGACGTGCCGGAAGCACGTGCCGGACACGCCGGAAACACCTACCGGAGAGACCGGAACCACCTGCCAAGAATGCCGGAGCCACCTGTTCGACTCGCTGGAACCACCTGCCGGACAGGCCAATATCAACTGCTGGCTATGCCAGAACCACCTGGGGGACAGTCCGGGTTCACCTGCCAGCCATGGCGGAACCACCTCTCAGACGTACCAGAACCACCTGCCGGAGAAGCTGGAAACACGTCCTGGACACACTGGAACCACGTGACGGCCATGCCTGAACCACCTGCCGAGCACGGCGGAAGCACCTGCCGGACACGCCAAAATCACCTGCGGGCTACGCCAGAACCACTTGGACGACTCTCCGAAATGACCTGCCGGGCATGTTGGAACCACCTCTCAGACGTGCCAGAAGCACGTGGCAGACAGTCCGGAATCACCTGTTGGGCATACGCAACCACCTCTGACACGTACCAGAACCACGTGCCGTGCACGCCGGAACCACCTACCGGACAGACCGGAATCAACTTTTGGGCATGCCGGAACCACCAGTCAGATGTGCCAGAAACACGTGCCGGAGACGCCGGAAGCACCTGCCGAGCACGTCGCAACCACCTGCTCAACTCGCCTGAAGCACCTGCCGGACACGCCAAAATCACCTGCCCGCTACACCAGCACCACTTCGGGGACAAGCCGGAATCACGTGAGGGGCATGCCGGCACAGCCTCTCAGACTGAACCTCGTGCCGGACACCACAGAACCACCTGCCGGACAGACCGGAACCACCTGCCGGACACGCCGGAACCACCGGCTCGACCCGCCAGAACGACCGCTGGACATGCAAAATCACCTGCCGGCTACGCCGGAAACACTTGGCGAACACTCCGGAATCACCTGCCGGGCATGCCGGAACCACCTCTCAGACATGCCAGAACCCCGTGCCAATGACCCCGGAAGCACCTGCCAAGCACGTTGGAACCACCTGCTCAACTCGCCTGAACCACCTGCCGGACATGCCAAAATCACCTGCCGACTATGCCAGAACCACTTGGCGAACACTCCGGAATCACTTGCCGGGCATGCAGGAACCACCTCTCAGACATGCCAGATCCCCGTTCCAATGACCCCGGAAGCACCAGCCGAGCACGCCGGAACCACCTGCTCGACTCGCCAGAACCACCTGCCGATCACGCAAAAATCACCTGCCGGCTACGCCACAACCAGTTGGTGAACACTTTGGAATCACCTGCCAGGCTTGCTGGAACCACCTGCCAGTCATGCCAAAATCACCTGCCAACTACGCCAGAACCGCTTGGCGGACACTGCGGAAACACCTGTCGGGCCGGCTGGAACCACATCTCAGACGTGCCAGAAACGTGTTCATGAGATGCTGGAACCACACCCCGAACAGACGGATACCACCTGCCAGAACCGCCTGAACCACCTGCCGAACACGCCGGAACCACCTGCTCGACTCACCGGTACCACCTCCCTGACACGCCAAAATCACCTGCTGGGTATGCCAGAACCACTTGGCGGACACTCCGGAATCATCTGCCGGACATGCCGGAACCAGCTCTCAGACACACCAGAACCAAGTGCCGGAGACGCCGGAAGCACCTGCCGAGCATGCCGGAGCCACCTGCTCGACTCGCCAGAAACACCTGCCGGACACGCCAAAATCACCTGCCGGGTATGCCAGAACCACCTGGCGGACACTACGGAATCACCTTCCGCGCATGCCGGAACCACCTCTCAGACGTGCCGGAAGCACTTGCCAGACACGCCGGAAACACCTACCGGACAGAACGGAACCACCTGCCAAGAACGCCGGAGCCACCTGTTCGACTCGCTGGAACCACCTGCCGGACAGGCCAATATCAACAGCTGGCTATGCCAGAACCACCTGGGGGACAGTCCGGGATCACCTGCCAGCCATGGCGGAACCACCTCTCAGACGTACCAGAACCACCTGCCGGAGAAGCTGGAAACACGTCCTGAACAGTCTGGAAGCACCTGCCGGCCAAGCCTGAACCACCTGCCAAGCACAACGGAACAACCTGCCAGACACGCCAAAATCACCTGCGTGTTATGCCAGAACCACTTGGAGGACTCTCTGGGATGACCTGCCGGGCATGCCGGAACCACCTCTCAGACGTGCCAGAACCATGTGGCGGACAGTCCGGAATCACCTGTTGGGCATACGCAGCCACCTCTGACACGTACCAGAACCACGTGCCGTGCACGCCGGAACCACCTACCGGACAGACCGGAATCCACTTTTGGGCATGCCGGAACCACCAGTCAGATGTGCCAGAAACACGTGCCGGAGACGCCGGAAGCACCTGCCGAGCACGTCGCAGCCACCTGCTCAACTCGCCTGAACCACCTGCCGGACACGCCAAAATCACCTGCCCGCTACACCAGCACCACTTCGGGGACAAGCCGGAATCACGTGAGGGGCATGCCGGCACAGCCTCTCAGACTGAACCTCGTGCCGGACACCACAGAACCACCTGCCGGACAGACCGGTACCACCTGCCGGACACGCCGGAACCACCGGCTTGACCCGCCGGAACGACCGCTGGACATGCAAAATCACCTGCTGGCTACGCCGGAAACACTTGGCAAACACTCCGGAATCACCTGCCGGGCATGCCGGAAAAACCTCTCAGATATACCAGAACCACGTGCCAATGACCCCGGAAGCACCTGCCGAGCACGCCGGAACCACCTGCTCGACTCGCCAGAACCACCTGCCGCACACGCAAAAATCACCTGCCCGCTATGCCACAACCAGTTGGTGAACACTTTGGAATCACCTGCCAGGCTTGCTGGAACCACCTGACAGTCATTCCAAAATCACCTGCCAACTACGCCAGGACCGCTTCGCGGAAACTGCAGGAACACCTGTCGGGCCGGCTGGAACCACATCTCAGACGTGCCAGAAACGTGTTCATGAGATGCTGGAACCACACCCCGAACAGACGGATACCACCTGCCAGAACCGCCTGAACCACCTGCTGAGCACGCCGGAACCACCTGCTCGACTCACCGGTAGCACCTCCCTGACACGCCAAAATCACCTGCTGGGTATGCCAGAACCAATTGGCGGACACTCCGGAATCATCTGCCGGACATGCCGGAACCAGCTCTCAGACACACCAGAACCAAGTGCCGGAGACGCCTGAAGCACCTGCCGAGCATGCCGGAGCCACCTGCTCGACTCGCCAGAAACACCTGCCGGACACACCAAAATCACCTGCCGGGTATGCCAGTACCACCTGGCGGACACTACGGAATCACGTGCCGCGCATGCCGGAACCACCTCTCAGACGTGCCGGAAGCACGTGCCAGACACGCCGGAAACACCTACCGGACAGACCGGAACCACCTGCCAAGAACGCAGGAGCCACCTGTTCGACTCGCTGGAACCACCTGCCGGACAGGCCAATATCAACTGCTGGCTATGCCAGAACCACCTGGAGGACGGTCCGGGATCACCTGCCAGTCATGGTGGAACCACCTCTCAGACGTACCAGAACCACCTGCCGGAGAAGCTGGAAACACGTCCTGGACAGACTGGAACCACGTGACGGACATGCCTGAACCACCTGCCGAGCACGGCGGAACCACCTGCCGGACACGCCAAAATCACCTGCGGGCTACGCCAGAACCACTTGGACGACTCTCCGAAATGACCTGCCGGGCATGTTGGAACCACCTCTCAGACGTGCCAGAAGCACATGGCGGACAGTCCGGAATCACCTGTTGGGCATACGCAACCACCTCTGAGACGTACCAGAACCACGTGCCGTGCACTCCGGAACCGCCTACCGGACAGACCGGAATCAACTTTTGGGCATGCCGGAACCACCAGTCAGATGTGCCAGAAACACGTGCCGGAGACGCCGGAAGCACCTGCCGAGCACGTCGCAACCACCTGCTCAACTCGCCTGAACCACCTGCCGGACACGCCAAAATCACCTGCCCGCTACACCAGCACCACTTCGGGGACAAGCCGGAATCACGTGAGGGGCATGCCGGCACAGCCTCTCAGACTGAACCTCGTGCCGGACACCACAGAACCACCTGCCGGACAGACCGGAACCACCTGCCGGACACGCCGGAACCACCGGTTCGACCCGCCGGAACGCCCGCTGGACATGCAAAATCACCTGCCGGCTATGCCGGAAACACTTGGCGAACACTCCGGAATCACCTGCCGGACATGCCGGAACCACCTCTCAGATATGCCAGAACCACGTGCCAATGACCCCGGAAGCACCTGTCGAGCACGCCGCAACCACCTGCTCGACTCGCCAGAACCACCTGCCGGACACGCAAAAATCACCTGCCGGCTACGCCACAACCAGTTGGGGAACACTTCGGAATCACCTGCCAGGCTTGCTGGAACCACCTGCCGGTCATGCCAAAATCACCTGCCAACTACGCCAGTACCACTTGGCGGACACTGTGGAAACACCTGTCGGGCCGGCCGGAACCACATCTCAGACGTGCCAGAACCATGTGCATGACATGCTGGAACCACACCCCGAACAGACGGAAAACACCTGCCAGACCCGTCTGAACAACCTGCCGAGCACGCCGGAGCCACCTGCTCGACTCGCCGGAACCACCTACCTGACATGCCCAAATCACCAGCCGGGTATGCCAGAACCACTTGTCGGACACTCCGGAATGATCTGTCGGACATGCCGGAACCAGCTCTCAGACACACCACAACCACGTGCCGGAGACGCCGGAAGCACCTGCCGAGCATGCCGGAGCCACCTGCTCGACTCGCCAGAAACACCTGCCGTACACGCCAAAATCACCTGCCGGGTATGCCAGAACCACCTGGCGGACACTACGGAATCGCCTGCGGCGCATGCCGGAACCACCTCTCAGACGTGCCGGAAGCACGTGCCGGACACGGCGGAAACACCTACCGGACAGACCGGAACCACCTGCCAAGAACGCCGGAGCCACCTGTTCGAGTCGCTGGAACCACCTGCCGGACAGGCCAATATCAACTGCTGGCTATGCCAGAACCACCTGGGGGACGGTCCGGGATCACCTGCCAGCCATGGCGGAACCACCTCTCAGACGTACCAGAACCACCTGCCGGAGAAGCTGGAAACACGTCCTGGACAGTCTGGAACCACATGCCGGCCAAGCCTGAAACACTTGCCAAGCACAACGGAACAACCTGCCAGACACGCCAAAATCACCTGCGTGTCATGCCAGAACCACTTGGAGGAGTCTCTGGGATGACATGCCGGGCATGCCGGAACCACCTCTCAGACATGCCAGAACCCCGTGCCAATGACCCCGGAAGCACCAGCCGAGCACGCCGGAACCACCTGCTCGACTCGCCAGAACCACCTGCCGATCGCGCAAAAATCACCTGCCGGCTACTCCACAACCAGTTGGTGAACACTTTGGAATCACCTGCCAGGCTTGCTGGAACCACCTGCCAGTCATGCCAAAATCACCTGCCAACTACGCCAGAACCGCTTGGCGGACACTGTGGAAACACCTGTCGGGCCGGCTGGAACCACATCTCAGACGTGCCAGAAACGTGTTCATGAGATGCTGGAACCACACCCCGAACAGACGGATACCACCTGCCAGAACCGCCTGAACCACCTGCTGAGCACGCCGGAACCACCTGCTCGACTCACCGGTAGCACCTCCCTGACACGCCAAAATCACCTGCTGGGTATGCCAGAACCACTTGGCGGACACTCCGGAATCATCTGCCGGACATGCCGGAACCAGCTCTCAGACACACCAGAACCAAGTGCCGGAGACGCCGGAAGCACCTGCCGAGCATGCCGGAGCCACCTGCTCGACTCGCCAGAAACACCTGCCGGACACGCCAAAATCACCTGCGTGTTATTTCAGAACCACTTGGAGGAGTCTCTGGGATGACATGCCGGGCATGCCGGAACCACCTCTCAGACGTGCCAGAACCATGTGGCGGACAGTCCGGAATCACCTGTTGGGCATGCGCAACCACCTCTGAGACGTACCAGAACCACATGCCGTGCAGGCTGGAACCACCTACCGGACAGACCGGAATCACCTTTCGGGCATGCCGGAACCACCAGTCAGATGTGCCAGAAACACGTGCCGGGGACGCCGGAAGCACCTGCCAAGCACGTTGGAACCACCTGCTCAACTCGCCTGAACCACCTGCCGGACATGCCAAAATACCTGCCGACTATGCCAGAACCACTTGGCGAACACTCCGGAATCACTTGCCGGGCATGCAGGAACCACCTCTCAGACATGCCAGAACCCCGTGCCAATGACCCCGGAAGCACCAGCCGAGCACGCCGGAACCACCTGCTCGACTCGCCAGAACCACCTGCCGATCACGCAAAAATCACCTGCCCGCTACACCAGCACCACTTCGGGGACAAGCCGGAATCACATGAGGGGCATGCCGGCACAGCCTCTCAGACTGAACCTCGTGCCGGACACCACAGAACCACCTGCTGGACAGACCGGAACGACCTGCCGGACACGCCGGAACCACCGGCTTGACCCGCCGGAACGACCGCTGGACATGCAAAATCACCTGCCGGCTACGCCGGAAACACATGGCGAACACTCCGGAATCACCTGCCGGGCATGCCGGAACCACCTCTCAGATATGCCAGAACCACGTGCCAATGACCCCGGAAGCACCAGCCGAGCACGCCGGAACCACCTGCTCGACTCGCCAGAACCACCTGCCGGACACGCAGAAATCACCTGCCGGCTACGCCACAACCAGTTGGGGAACACTTCGGAATCACCTGCCGGGCTTGCTGGAACCACCTGCCGGTCATGCCAAAATCACCTGCCAACTACGCCAGTACCACTTGGCGTACACTGTGGAAACACCTGTCGGGCCGGCCGGAACCACATCTCAGACGTGCCAGAACCATGTGCATGAGATGCTGGAACCACACCCCGAACAGACGGAAAACACCTGCCAGACCCGTCTGAACAACCTGCCGAGCACGCCGGAGCCACCTGCTCGACTCGCCGGAACCACCTACCTGACATGCCCAAATCACCAGCCGGGTATGCCAGAACCACTTGTCGGACACTCCGGAATGATCTGTCGGACATGCCGGAACCAGCTCTCAGACACACCAGAACCACGTGCCGGAGACGCCGGAAGCACCTGCCGAGCATGCCGGAGCCACCTGCTCGACTCGCCAGAAACACCTGCCGGACACGCCAAAATCACCTGCCGGGTACGCCAGAACCACCTGGCGGACACTCCGAAATCACCTGTCGCGCATGCCGGAACGACCTCTCAGACGTGCCGGAAGCACGTGCCGGACACGCCGGAATCACCTACCGGACAGACCGGAACCACCTGCCGAGCACGCCGGAGCCACCTGTTCGACTCGCTGGAACCACCTGCCGGACAGGCCAATATCAACTGCTGGCTATGCCAGAACCACCTGGGGGACGGTCCGGAATCACCTGCCAGCCATGGCGGAACCACCTCTCAGAAGTACCAGAACCACCTGCCGGAGAAGCTGGAAACACGTCCTGGACAGACTGGAACCACGTGACGGCCATGCCTGAACCACCTGCCGAGCACGGCGGAACCACCTGCCGGACATGCCAAAATCACGTGCGGGCTACGCCAGAACCACTTGGGCGATTCTCCGAAATGACCTGCCGGGCATGTTGGAACCACCTCTCAGACGTGCCAGAACCACCTGCCGGAGAAGCTGGAAACACGTCCTGGTCAGTCTGGAACCACCTGTCGGCCAAGCCTGAACCACCTGCCAAGCACAACGGAACATCCTGCCAGACACGCCAAAATCACCTGCGTGTTATGCCAGAGCCACTTGGAGGACTCTCTGGGATGACCTGCCGGGCATGCCGGAACCACCTCTCAGACGTGCCAGAACCATGTGGCGGACAGTCCGGAATCACCTGTTGGGCATGCGCAACCACCGCTGAGACGTACCAGAACCACATGCCGTGCAGGCTGGAACCACCTACCGGACAGACCGGAATCACCTTTCGGGCATGCCGGAACCACCTGACAGATGTGCCAGAAACACGTGCCGGAGACGCCGGAAGCACCTGCCAAGCACGTTGGAACCACCTGCTCAACTCGCCTGAACCACCTGCCGGACATGCCAAAATCACCTGCCGACTATGCCAGAACCACTTGGCGAACACTCCGGAATCACTTGCCGGGCATGCAGGAACCACCTCTCAGACATGCCAGAACCCCGTGCCAATGACCCCGGAAGCACCAGCCGAGCACGCCGGAACCACCTGCTCGACTCGCCAGAACCACCTGCCGATCACGCAAAAATCACCTGCCGGCTACGCCACAAGCAGTTGGTGAACACTTCGGAATCACCTGCCAGGCTTGCTGGAACCACCTGCCAGTCATGCCAAAATCACCTGCCAACTACGCCAGAACCGCTTGGCGGACACTGCGGAAACACCTGTCGGGCCGGCTGGAACCACATCTCAGACGTGCCAGAACCATGTGCATGAGATGCTGGAACCACACCCCGAACAGACGGAAAACACCTGCCAGACCCGTCTGAACAACCTGCCGAGCACGCCGGAGCCACCTGCTCGACTCGCCGGAACCACCTACCTGACATGCCAAAATCACCAGCCGGGTAGGCCAGAACCACTTGGCGGACACTCCGGAATGATCTGTCGGACATGCCGGAACCAGCTCTCAGACACACCAGAACCACGTGCCGGAGACGCCGGAAGCACCTGCCGAGCATGCCGGAGCCACCTGCTCGACTCGCCAGAAACACCTGCCGGACACACGAAAATCACCTGCCGGGTATGCCAGAACCACCTGGCGGACACTACGGAATCACCTGCCGCGCATGCCGGAACCAACTCTCAGACGTTCCAGAAGCACGTGCCGGACATGCCGCAAACACCTGCCGGACAGACCGGAACCACCTGCCAAGAAGGCCGGAGCCAACTGTTCGACTCGCTGGAACCACCTGCCGGACAGGCCAATATCAACTGCTGGCTATGCCAGAACCACCTGGGGGACGGTCCGGAATCACCTGCCAGCCATGGCGGAACCACCTCTCATACGTACCAGAACCACCTGCCGGAGAAGCTGGAAACACGTCCTGGACAGACTGGAACCACGTGACGGCCATGCCTGAACCACCTGCCGAGCACGGCGGAACCACCTGCCGGACACGCCAAAATCACGTGCGGGCTACGCCAGAACCACTAGGACGACTCTCCGAAATGACCTGCCGGGCATGTTGGAACCACCTCTCAGACGTGCCAGAAGCACGTGGCGGACAGTCCGGAATCACCTGTTGGGCATACGCAACCACCTCTGAGACGTACCAGAACCACGTGCCGTGCACGCCGGAACCACCTACCAGACAGACCGGAATCCACTTTTGGGCATGCCGGAACCACCAGTCAGATGTGCCAGAAACACGTGCCGGAGACGCCGGAAGCACCTGCCGAGCACGTCGCAACCACCTGCTCAACTCGCCTGAACCACCTGCCGGACACGCCAAAATCACCTGCCCGCTACACCAGCACCACTTCGGGGACAAGCCGGAATCACGTGAGGGGCATGCCGGCACAGCCTCTCAGACTGAACCTCGTGCCGGACACCACAGAACCACCTGCCGGACAGACCGGAACCACCTGCCGGGCACGCCGGAACCACCGGCTCGACCCGCCGGAACGACCGCTGGACATGCAAAATCACCTGCCGGCTACGCCGGAAACACTTGGCGAACAGTCCGGAATAACCTGCCGGGCATGCCGGAACCACCTCTCAGATATGCCAGAACCACGTGCCAATGACCCCGGAAGCACCTGCCGAGCACGCCGGAACCACCTGCTCGACTCGCCAGAACCACCTGCCGGACACGCAGAAATCACCTTCCAGCTACGCCACAACCAGTTGGGGAACACTTCGGAATCACCTGCCGGGCTTGCTGGAACCACCTGCCGGTCATGCCAAAATCACCTGCCAACTATGCCAGTACCACTTGGCGGACACTGTGGAAACACCTGTCGGGCCGGCCGGAACCACATCTCAGACGTGCCAGAACCATGTGCATGACATGCTGGAACCACACCCCGAACAGACGGAAAACACCTGCCAGACCCGTCTGAACAACCTGCCGAGCACGCCGGAGCCACCTGCTCGACTCGCCGCAACCACCTACCTGACATGCCCAAATCACCAGCCGGGTATGCCAGAACCACTTGGCGGACACTCCGGAATCATCTGCCGGACATGCCGGAACCAGCTCTCAGACACTCCAGAACCAAGTGCCGGAGACGCCGGAAGCACCTGCCGAGCATGCCGGAGCCACCTGCTCGACTCGCCAGAAACACCTGCCGGACACGCCAAAATCACCTGCCGGCTACGCCAAAACCACCTGGCGGACACTCCGAAACCACCTGTCGCGCATGCCGGAACCACCTCTCAGACGTGCCGGAAGCACGTGCCGGACACCCCAGAATCACCTACCGGACAGACCGGAACCACCTGCCGAGCACGCCGGAGCCACCTGTTCGACTCGCTGGAACCACCTGCCGGACAGGCCAATATCAACTGCTGGCTATGCCAGAACCACCTGGGGGACAGTCCGGGATCACCTGCCAGCCATGGTGGAACCACCTCTCAGACGTACCAGAACCACCTGCCGGAGAAGCTGGAAACACGTCCTGGACAGACTGGAACCACGTGACGGCCATGCCTGAACCACCTGCCGAGCACGGCGGAACCACCTGCCGGACACGCCAAAATCACCTGCGGGCTACGCCAGAACCACTTGGACGACTCTCCGAAATGACCTGCCGGGAACGTTGGAACCACCTCTCAGACGTGGCAGAAGCACGTGGCGGACAGTCCGGAATCACCTGTTGGGCATACGCAACCACCTCTGAGACGTACCAGAACCACGTGCCGTGCACGCCGGAACCACCTACCGGACAGACCGGAATCCACTTTTGGGCATGCCGGAACCACCAGTCAGATGTGCCAGAACCACCTGGCGGACACTCCGGAATCACCTGTCGTGCATGCCAGAACCACCTCTCAGACGTGCCGGAAGCACGTGCCGGACATGCCGGAATCACCTACCGGACAGACCGGAACCACCTGCCGAGCACGCCGGAGCCACCTGTTCGACTCGCTGGAACCACCTGCCGGACAGGCCTATATCAACTGCTGGCTATGCCGGAACCACCTGGGGGATGGTCCGGAATCACCTGCCAGCCATGGCGGAACCACCTCTCAGACGTACCAGAATCACCTGCCGGAGAACTGGAAACACGTCCTGGACAGTCTGGAACCACCTGCCGGCCAAGCCTGAACCACCTGCCAAGCACAACGGAACAACCTGCCAGACACGCCAAAATCACCTGCGTGTTATGCCAGAACCACTTGGAGGAATCTCTGGGATGACCTGCCGGGCATGCCGGAACCACCTCTCAGACGTGCCAGAAACATGTGGCGGACAGTCCGGAATCACCTGTTGGGCATGCGCAACCACCTCTGAGACGTACCAGAACCACATGCCGTGCAGGCTGGTACCACCTACCGAACAGACCGGAATCACCTTTCGGGCATGCCGGAACCACCTGTCAGATGTGCCAGAAACACGTGCCGGAGACGCTGGAAGCACCTGCCAAGCACGTTGGAACCACCTGCTCAACTCGCCTGAACCACCTGACGGACATGCCAAAATCACCTGCCGACTATGCCAGAACCACTTGGCGAACACTCCGGAATCCCTTTCCGGGCATGCAGGAACCACCTCTCAGACATGCCAGAACCCCGTGCCAATGACCCCGGAAGCAGCAGCCGAGCACGCCGGAACCACCTGCTCGACTCGCCAGAACCACCTGCCGATCACGCAAAAATCACCTTCCGGCTACGCCACAACCAGTTGGTGAACACTTTGGAATCACCTGCCAGGCTTGCTGGAACCACCTGCCAGTCATGCCAAAATCACCTGCCAACTACGCCAGAACCGCTTGGCGGACACTGCGGAAACACCTGTCGGGCCGGCTGGAACCACATCTCAGACGTGCCAGAAACGTGTTCATGAGATGCTGGAACCACACCCCGAACAGACGGATACCACCTGCCAGAACCGCCTGAACCACCTGCTGAGCACGCCGGAACCACCTGCTCGACTCACCGGTACCACCTCCCTGACACGCCAAAATCACCTGCTGGGTATGCCAGAACCACTTGGCGGACACTCCGGAATCATCTGCCGGACATGCCGGAACCAGCTCTCAGACACACCAGAACCACGTGCCGGAGACGCCGGAAGCAACTGCCGAGCAAGCCGGAGCCACCTGCTCGACTCGCCAGAAACACCTGCCGGACACGCCAAAATCACGTGCCGGGTATGCCAGAACCACCTGGCGGACACTCCGAAACCACCTGTCGCGCATGCCGGAACCACCTCTCAGACGTGCCGGAAGCACGTGCCGGACTCGCCGGAATCACCTACCGGACAGACTGGAACCACCTGCCGAGCACGCCGGAGCCACCTGTTCGACTCGCTGGAACCACCTGCCGGACAGGCCAATATCAACTGCTGGCTATGCCAGAACCACCTGGGGGACGGTCCGGAATCACCTGCCAGCCATGGCGGAACCACCTCTCAGACGTACCAGAACCACCTGCCGGAGAAGCTGGAAACACGTCCTGGACAGACTGGAACCACGTGACGGCCATGCCTGAACCACCTGCCCAGCACGGCGGAACCACCTGCCGGACACGCCAAAATCACCTGCGGGCTACGCCAGAACCACTTGGACGACTCTCCGAAATGACCTGCCGGGCATGTTGGAACCACCTCTCAGACGTGCCAGAAGCACGTGGCGGACAGTCCGGAATCACCTGTTGGGCATACGCAACCACCTCTGACACGCACCAGAACCACGTGCCGTGCACGCCGGAACCACCTACCGGACAGACCGGAATCCACTTTTGGGCATGCCGGAACCACCAGTCAGATGTGCCAGAAACACGTGCCGGAGACGCCAGAAGCTCCTGCCGAGCACTTCGCAACCACCTGCTCAACTCGCCTGAACCACCTGCCGGACACGCCAAAATCACCTGCCCGCTACACCAGCACCACTTCGGGGACAAGCCGGAATCACGTGAGGGGCATGCCGGCACAGCCTCTCAGACTGAACCTCGTGCCGGACACCACAGAACCACCTGCCGGACAGACCGGAACCACCTGCCGGACACGCCGGAACCACCGGCTCGACCCGCCGGAACGACCGCTGGACATGCAAAATCACCTGCCGGCTACGCCGGAAACACTTGGCGAACACTCCGGAATCACCTGCCGGGCATGCCGGAACCACCTCTCAGATATGCCATAACCACGTGCCAATGACCCCGGAAGCACCTGCCGAGCACGCTGGAACCACCTGCTCGACTCGCCAGAACCACCTGCCGGACACGCAAAAATCACCTGCCGGGTACGCCACAACCAGTTGGGGAACACTTCGGAATCACCTGCCGGGCTTGCTGGAACCACGTACCGGTCATGCCAAAATCACCTGCCAACTACGCCAGTACCACTTGGCGGACACTGTGGAAACACCTGTCGGGCCGGCCGGAACCACATCTCAGACGTGCCAGAACCATGTGCATGAGATGCTGGAACCACACCCCGAACAGACGGAAAACACCTGCCAGACCCGTCTGACCAACCTCCCGAGCACGCCGGAGCCACCTGCTCGACTCGCCGGAACCACCTACCTGACATGCCCAAATCACCTGCCGGGTACGCCAGAACCACCTGGCGGACACTCCGAAATCACCTGTCGCACATGCCGGAACCACCTCTCAGACGTGCCGGAAGCACGTGCCGGACACGCCGGAATCACCTACCGGACAGACCGGAACCACCTGCCAAGAACGCCGGAGCCACCTGTTCGACTCGCTGGAACCACCTGCCGGACAGGCCAATATCAACTGCTGGCTATGCCAGAACCACCTGGGGGACGGTCCGGAATCACCTGCCAGCCATGGCGGAACCACCTCTCATACGTACCAGAACCACCTGCCGGAGAAGCTGGAAACACGTCCTGGAAAGTCTGGAACCACCTGCCGGCCAAGCCTGAACCACCTGCCAAGCACAACGGAACAACCTGCCAGACACGCCAAAATCACCTGCGTGTTATGCCAGAACCACTTGGAGGACTCTCCGGGATGACCTGCCGGGCCTGGCGGAACCACCTCTCAGACGTGCCAGAGCCATGTGGCGGACAGTCCGGAATCACCTGTTGGGCCTGCGCAACCACCTCTGAGACGTACCAGAACCACATGCCGTGCAGGCTGGAACCACCTACCGGACAGACCGGAATCACCTTTCGGGCATGCCGGAACCACCTGTCAGATGTGCCAGAAACACGTGCCGGAGACGCCGGAAGCACCTGCCAAGCACGTTGGAACCACCTGCTCAACTCGCCTGAACCACCTGCTGGACATGCCAAAATCACCTGCCGACTATGCCAGAACCACTTGGCGAACACTCCGGAATCACTTGCCGGGCATGCAGGAACCACCTCTCAGACATGCCAGAACCCCGTGCCAATGACCCCGGAAGCACCAGCCGAGCACGCCGGAACCACCTGCTCGACTCGCCAGAACCACCTGCCGATCACGCAAAAATCACCTGCCGGCTACGCCACAACCAGTTGGCGAACACTTTGGAATCACCTGCCAGGCTTGCTGGAACCAACTGCCAGTCATGCCAAAATCACCTGCCAACTACGCCAGAACCGCTTGGCGGACACTGCGGAAACACCTGTCGGGCCGGCCGGAACCACATCTCAGACGTGCCAGAAGCATGTGCATGAGATGCTGGAACCACACCCCGAACAGACGGAAAACACCTGCCAGACCCGTCTGAACAACCTGCCGAGCACGCCGGAGCCACCTGCTCGACTCGCCGGAACCACCTACCTGACTGGCCAAAATCACCAACCGGGTATGCCAGAACCACTTGGCGGACACTCCGGAACCATCTGCCGGAATGCCGGAACCAGCTCTCAGCCACACCAGAACCACGTGCCGGAGATGCCGGAAGCACCTGCCGAGCATGCCGGAGCCACCTGCTCGACTCGCCAGAAACACCTGCCGGACATGCCAAAATCACCTGCCGGGTATGCCAGAACCACCTGGCGGACACTACGGAATCACCTGCCGCGCATGCCGGAACCACCTCTCAGACGTGCCGGAAGCACGTGCCAGACACGCCGGAAACACCTACCGGACAGACCGGACCCACCTGCCAAGAACGCCGGAGCCACCTGTTCGACTCGCTGGAACCACCTGCCGGACAGGCCAATATCAACTGCTGGCTATGCCAGAACCACCTGGGGGATAGTCCGGGATCACCTGCCAGCCATGGCGGAACCACCTCTCAGACGTACCAGGACCACCTGCCGGAGAAGCTGGAAACACGACCTGGACAGACTGGAACCACGTGATGGCCATGCCTGAACCACCTCCCGGACACGCCAAAATCACCTGCGGGCTACGCCAGAACCACTTGGAGGACTCTCCAGGATGACCTGCCGGGCATGCCGGAACCACCTCTCAGACGTGGCAGAACCATGTGGCGGACAGTCCGGAATCACCTGTTGGGCATGCGCAACCACCTCTGAGACGTACCAGAACCACATGCCATGCAGGCTGGAACCACCTACCGGACAGATCGGAATCACGTTTCGGGCATGCCGGAACCACCTGTCAGATGTGCCAGAAACACGTGTCGGAGAAGCCGGAAGCACCTGCCAAGCACGTTGGAACCACCTGCTCAACTCGCCTGAACCACCTGCCTGACATGCCAAAATCACCTGCCGACTATGCCAGAACCACTTGGCGAACACTCCGGAATCACTTGCCGGGCATGCAGGAACCACCTCTCAGACATGCCAGAACCCCGTGCCAATGACCCCGGAAGCACCAGCCTAGCATGCCGGAACCACCTGCTGGACTCACCAGAACCACCTGGCGATCACGCAAAAATCACCTGCCGGCTATGCCACAACCAGTTGGTGAACACTTTGGAATCACCTGCCAGGCTTGCTGGAACCACCTGACAGTCATTCCAAAATCACCTGCCAACTACGCCAGGACCGCTTCGCGGAAACTGCAGGAACACCTGTCGGGCCGGCTGGAACCACATCTCAGACGTGCCAGAAACGTGTTCATGAGATGCTGGAACCACACCCCGAACAGACGGATACCACCTGCCAGAACCGCCTGAACCACCTGCTGAGCACGCCGGAACCACCTGCTCGACTCACCGGTACCACCTCCCTGACACGCCAAAATCACCTGCTGGGTATGCCAGAACCAATTGGCGGACACTCCGGAATCATCTGCCGGACATGCCGGAACCAGCTCTCAGACACACCAGAACCAAGTGCCGGAGACGCCTGAAGCACCTGCCGAGCATGCCGGAGCCACCTGCTCGACTCGCCAGAAACACCTGCCGGACACACCAAAATCACCTGCCGGGTATGCCAGTACCACCTGGAGGACACTACGGAATCACGTGCCGCGCATGCCGGAACCACCTCTCAGACGTGCCGGAAGCACGTGCCAGACACGCCGGAAACACCTACCGGACAGACCGGAACCACCTGCCAAGAACGCCGGAGCCACCTGTTCGACTCGCTGGAACCACCTGCCGGACAGGCCAATATCAACTGCTGGCTATGCCAGAACCACCTGGGGGACGGTCCGGGATCACCTGCCAGTCATGGTGGAACCACCTCTCAGACGTACCAGAACCACCTGCCGGAGAAGCTGGAAACACGTCCTGGACAGACTGGAACCACGTGACGGCCATGCCTGAACCAACTGCCGAGCACGGCGGAACCACCTGCCGGACACGCCAAAATCACCTGCGGGCTACGCCAGAACCACTTGGACGACTCTCCGAAATGACCTGCCGGGCATGTTGGAACCACCTCTCAGACGTGCCAGAAGCACATGGCGGACAGTCCGGAATCACCTGTTGGGCATACGCAACCACCTCTGAGACGTACCAGAACCACGTGCCCTGCACGCCGGAACCACCTACCGGACAGACCGGAATCAACTTTTGGGCATGCCGGAACCACCAGTCAGATGTGCCAGAAACACGTGCCGGAGACGCCGGAAGCACCTGCCGAGCACGTCGCAACCACCTGCTCAACTCGCCTGAACCACCTGCCGGACACGCCAAAATCACCTGCCCGCTACACCAGCACCACTTCGGGGACAAGCCGGAATCACGTGAGGGGCATGCCGGCACAGCCTCTCAGACTGAACCTCGTGCCGGACACCACAGAACCACCTGCCGGACAGACCGGAACCACCTGCCGGACACGCCGGAACCACCGGCTCGACCCGCCGGAACGACCGCTGGACATGCAAAATCACCTGCCGGCTACGCCGGAAACACTTGGCGAACACTCCGGAATCACCTGCCGGGCATGCCGGAACCACCTCTCAGATATGCCAGAACCACGTGCCAATGACCCCGGAAGCACCTGCCGAGCACGCCGCAACCACCTGCTCGACTCGCCAGAACCACCTGCCGGACACGCAAAAATCACCTGCCGGCTACGCCACAACCAGTTGGGGAACACTTCGGAATCACCTGCCGGGCTTGCTGGAACCACCTGCCGGTCATGCCAAAATCACCTGCCAACTACGCCAGTACCACTTGGCGGACACTGTGGAAACACCTGTCGGGCCGGCCGGAACCACATCTCAGACGTGCCAGAACCATGTGCATGAGATGCTGGAACCACACCCCGAACAGACGGAAAACACCTGCCAGACCCGTCTGACCAACCTGCCGAGCATGCCGGAGAGACCTGCTTGACTCGCCGGAACCACTTACCTGACACGCCAAAATCACCAGCCGGGTATGCCAGAACCACTTGGCGGACAATCCGGA
Source organism: Equus przewalskii (assembly GCF_037783145.1). Taxonomy (NCBI): domain Eukaryota; kingdom Metazoa; phylum Chordata; class Mammalia; order Perissodactyla; family Equidae; genus Equus; species Equus przewalskii. Next base: position 63,947 of record NW_027227322.1, on the reverse strand, counting down.
ATCATCTGCCGGACATGCCGGAACCAGCTCTCAGACGTGCCAGAAGCATGTGGCGGACAGTCCGGAATCACCTGTTGGGCATGCGCAAACACCTCTGAGTCGTACCAGAACCACATGCCGTGCAGGCTGGAACCACCTACTGGACAGACCGGAATCACCTTTCGGGCATGCCGGAACCACCTGTCAGATGTGCCAGAAACACGTGCCGGAGACGCCGGAAGCACCTGCCAAGCACGTTGGAACCACCTGCTCAACTCGCCTGAACCACCTGCCGGACATGCCAAAATCACCTGCCGACTATGCCAGAACCACTTGGCGAACACTCCGGAATCACTTGCCGGGCATGCAGGAACCACCTCTCAGACATGCCAGAACCCCGTTCCAATGACCCCGGAAGCACCAGCCGAGCACGCCGGAACCACCTGCTCGACTCGCCAGAACCACCTGCCGATCACGCAAAAATCACCTGCCGGCTACGCCACAACCATTTGGGGAACACTTTGGAATCACCTGCCAGTCTTGCTGGAACCACCTGCCAGTCATGCCAAAATCAGCTGCCAACTACGCCAGAACCGCTTGGCGGACACTGCGGAAACACCTGTCGGGCCGGCTGGAACCACATCTCAGACGTGCCAGAAACGTGTTCATGAGATGCTGGAACCACACCCCGAACAGACGGATACCACCTGCCAGAACCGCCTGAACCACCTGCTGAGCACGCCGGAACCACCTGCTCGACTCACCGGTACCACCTCCCTGACACGCCAAAATCACCTGCTGGGTATGCCAGAACCACTTGGCGGACACTCCGGAATCATCTGCCGGACATGCCGGAACCAGCTCTCAGACACACCAGAACCACGTGCCGGAGACGCCGGAAGCAACTGCCGAGCAAGCCGGAGCCACCTGCTCGACTCGCCAGAAACACCTGCCGGACACGCCAAAATCACGTGCCGGGTATGCCAGAACCACCTGGCGGACACTCCGAAACCACCTGTCGCGCATGCCGGAACCACCTCTCAGACGTGCCGGAAGCACGTGCCGGACTCGCCGGAATCACCTACCGGACAGACTGGAACCACCTGCCGAGCACGCCGGAGCCACCTGTTCGACTCGCTGGAACCACCTGCCGGACAGGCCAATATCAACTGCTGGCTATGCCAGAACCACCTGGGGGACGGTCCGGAATCACCTGCCAGCCATGGCGGAACCACCTCTCAGACGTACCAGAACCACCTGCCGGAGAAGCTGGAAACACGTCCTGGACAGACTGGAACCACGTGACGGCCATGCCTGAACCACCTGCCCAGCACGGCGGAACCACCTGCCGGACACGCCAAAATCACCTGCGGGCTACGCCAGAACCACTTGGACGACTCTCCGAAATGACCTGCCGGGCATGTTGGAACCACCTCTCAGACGTGCCAGAAGCACGTGGCGGACAGTCCGGAATCACCTGTTGGGCATACGCAACCACCTCTGACACGCACCAGAACCACGTGCCGTGCACGCCGGAACCACCTACCGGACAGACCGGAATCCACTTTTGGGCATGCCAGAACCACCAGTCAGATGTGCCAGAAACACGTGCCGGAGACGCCAGAAGCTCCTGCCGAGCACTTCGCAACCACCTGCTCAACTCGCCTGAACCACCTGCCGGACACGCCAAAATCACCTGCCCGCTACACCAGCACCACTTCGGGGACAAGCCGGAATCACGTGAGGGGCATGCCGGCACAGCCTCTCAGACTGAACCTCGTGCCGGACACCACAGAACCACCTGCCGGACAGACCGGAACCACCTGCCGGACACGCCGGAACCACCGGCTCGACCCGCCGGAACGACCGCTGGACATGCAAAATCACCTGCCGGCTACGCCGGAAACACTTGGCGAACACTCCGGAATCACCTGCCGGGCATGCCGGAACCACCTCTCAGATATGCCATAACCACGTGCCAATGACCCCGGAAGCACCTGCCGAGCACGCTGGAACCACCTGCTCGACTCGCCAGAACCACCTGCCGGACACGCAAAAATCACCTGCCGGGTACGCCACAACCAGTTGGGGAACACTTCGGAATCACCTGCCGGGCTTGCTGGAACCACGTACCGGTCATGCCAAAATCACCTGCCAACTACGCCAGTACCACTTGGCGGACACTGTGGAAACACCTGTCGGGCCGGCCGGAACCACATCTCAGACGTGCCAGAACCATGTGCATGAGATGCTGGAACCACACCCCGAACAGACGGAAAACACCTGCCAGACCCGTCTGACCAACCTCCCGAGCACGCCGGAGCCACCTGCTCGACTCGCCGGAACCACCTACCTGACATGCCCAAATCACCTGCCGGGTACGCCAGAACCACCTGGCGGACACTCCGAAATCACCTGTCGCACATGCCGGAACCACCTCTCAGACGTGCCGGAAGCACGTGCCGGACACGCCGGAATCACCTACCGGACAGACCGGAACCACCTGCCGAGCACGCCGGAGCCACCTGTTCGACTCGCTGGAACCACCTGCCGGACAGGCCAATATCAACTGCTGGCTATGCCAGAACCACCTGGGGGACGGTCCGGAATCACCTGCCAGCCATGGCGGAACCACCTCTCATACGTACCAGAACCACCTGCCGGAGAAGCTGGAAACACGTCCTGGAAAGTCTGGAACCACCTGCCGGCCAAGCCTGAACCACCTGCCAAGCACAACGGAACAACCTGCCAGACACGCCAAAATCACCTGCGTGTTATGCCAGAACCACTTGGAGGACTCTCCGGGATGACCTGCCGGGCCTGGCGGAACCACCTCTCAGACGTGCCAGAGCCATGTGGCGGACAGTCCGGAATCACCTGTTGGGCCTGCGCAACCACCTCTGAGACGTACCAGAACCACATGCCGTGCAGGCTGGAACCACCTACCGGACAGACCGGAATCACCTTTCGGGCATGCCGGAACCACCTGTCAGATGTGCCAGAAACACGTGCCGGAGACGCCGGAAGCACCTGCCAAGCACGTTGGAACCACCTGCTCAACTCGCCTGAACCACCTGCTGGACATGCCAAAATCACCTGCCGACTATGCCAGAACCACTTGGCGAACACTCCGGAATCACTTGCCGGGCATGCAGGAACCACCTCTCAGACATGCCAGAACCCCGTGCCAATGACCCCGGAAGCACCAGCCGAGCACGCCGGAACCACCTGCTCGACTCGCCAGAACCACCTGCCGATCACGCAAAAATCACCTGCCGGCTACGCCACAACCAGTTGGCGAACACTTTGGAATCACCTGCCAGGCTTGCTGGAACCAACTGCCAGTCATGCCAAAATCACCTGCCAACTACGCCAGAACCGCTTGGCGGACACTGCGGAAACACCTGTCGGGCCGGCCGGAACCACATCTCAGACGTGCCAGAAGCATGTGCATGAGATGCTGGAACCACACCCCGAACAGACGGAAAACACCTGCCAGACCCGTCTGAACAACCTGCCGAGCACGCCGGAGCCACCTGCTCGACTCGCCGGAACCACCTACCTGACTGGCCAAAATCACCAACCGGGTATGCCAGAACCACTTGGCGGACACTCCGGAACCATCTGCCGGAATGCCGGAACCAGCTCTCAGCCACACCAGAACCACGTGCCGGAGATGCCGGAAGCACCTGCCGAGCATGCCGGAGCCACCTGCTCGACTCGCCAGAAACACCTGCCGGACATGCCAAAATCACCTGCCGGGTATGCCAGAACCACCTGGCGGACACTACGGAATCACCTGCCGCGCATGCCGGAACCACCTCTCAGACGTGCCGGAAGCACGTGCCAGACACGCCGGAAACACCTACCGGACAGACCGGACCCACCTGCCAAGAACGCCGGAGCCACCTGTTCGACTCGCTGGAACCACCTGCCGGACAGGCCAATATCAACTGCTGGCTATGCCAGAACCACCTGGGGGATAGTCCGGGATCACCTGCCAGCCATGGCGGAACCACCTCTCAGACGTACCAGGACCACCTGCCGGAGAAGCTGGAAACACGACCTGGACAGACTGGAACCACGTGATGGCCATGCCTGAACCACCTCCCGGACACGCCAAAATCACCTGCGGGCTACGCCAGAACCACTTGGAGGACTCTCCAGGATGACCTGCCGGGCATGCCGGAACCACCTCTCAGACGTGCCAGAACCATGTGGCGGACAGTCCGGAATCACCTGTTGGGCATGCGCAACCACCTCTGAGACGTACCAGAACCACATGCCATGCAGGCTGGAACCACCTACCGGACAGATCGGAATCACGTTTCGGGCATGCCGGAACCACCTGTCAGATGTGCCAGAAACACGTGTCGGAGAAGCCGGAAGCACCTGCCAAGCACGTTGGAACCACCTGCTCAACTCGCCTGAACCACCTGCCTGACATGCCAAAATCACCTGCCGACTATGCCAGAACCACTTGGCGAACACTCCGGAATCACTTGCCGGGCATGCAGGAACCACCTCTCAGACATGCCAGAACCCCGTGCCAATGACCCCGGAAGCACCAGCCTAGCATGCCGGAACCACCTGCTGGACTCACCAGAACCACCTGGCGATCACGCAAAAATCACCTGCCGGCTATGCCACAACCAGTTGGTGAACACTTTGGAATCACCTGCCAGGCTTGCTGGAACCACCTGACAGTCATTCCAAAATCACCTGCCAACTACGCCAGGACCGCTTCGCGGAAACTGCAGGAACACCTGTCGGGCCGGCTGGAACCACATCTCAGACGTGCCAGAAACGTGTTCATGAGATGCTGGAACCACACCCCGAACAGACGGATACCACCTGCCAGAACCGCCTGAACCACCTGCTGAGCACGCCGGAACCACCTGCTCGACTCACCGGTACCACCTCCCTGACACGCCAAAATCACCTGCTGGGTATGCCAGAACCAATTGGCGGACACTCCGGAATCATCTGCCGGACATGCCGGAACCAGCTCTCAGACACACCAGAACCAAGTGCCGGAGACGCCTGAAGCACCTGCCGAGCATGCCGGAGCCACCTGCTCGACTCGCCAGAAACACCTGCCGGACACACCAAAATCACCTGCCGGGTATGCCAGTACCACCTGGAGGACACTACGGAATCACGTGCCGCGCATGCCGGAACCACCTCTCAGACGTGCCGGAAGCACGTGCCAGACACGCCGGAAACACCTACCGGACAGACCGGAACCACCTGCCAAGAACGCCGGAGCCACCTGTTCGACTCGCTGGAACCACCTGCCGGACAGGCCAATATCAACTGCTGGCTATGCCAGAACCACCTGGGGGACGGTCCGGGATCACCTGCCAGTCATGGTGGAACCACCTCTCAGACGTACCAGAACCACCTGCCGGAGAAGCTGGAAACACGTCCTGGACAGACTGGAACCACGTGACGGCCATGCCTGAACCAACTGCCGAGCACGGCGGAACCACCTGCCGGACACGCCAAAATCACCTGCGGGCTACGCCAGAACCACTTGGACGACTCTCCGAAATGACCTGCCGGGCATGTTGGAACCACCTCTCAGACGTGCCAGAAGCACATGGCGGACAGTCCGGAATCACCTGTTGGGCATACGCAACCACCTCTGAGACGTACCAGAACCACGTGCCCTGCACGCCGGAACCACCTACCGGACAGACCGGAATCAACTTTTGGGCATGCCGGAACCACCAGTCAGATGTGCCAGAAACACGTGCCGGAGACGCCGGAAGCACCTGCCGAGCACGTCGCAACCACCTGCTCAACTCGCCTGAACCACCTGCCGGACACGCCAAAATCACCTGCCCGCTACACCAGCACCACTTCGGGGACAAGCCGGAATCACGTGAGGGGCATGCCGGCACAGCCTCTCAGACTGAACCTCGTGCCGGACACCACAGAACCACCTGCCGGACAGACCGGAACCACCTGCCGGACACGCCGGAACCACCGGCTCGACCCGCCGGAACGACCGCTGGACATGCAAAATCACCTGCCGGCTACGCCGGAAACACTTGGCGAACACTCCGGAATCACCTGCCGGGCATGCCGGAACCACCTCTCAGATATGCCAGAACCACGTGCCAATGACCCCGGAAGCACCTGCCGAGCACGCCGCAACCACCTGCTCGACTCGCCAGAACCACCTGCCGGACACGCAAAAATCACCTGCCGGCTACGCCACAACCAGTTGGGGAACACTTCGGAATCACCTGCCGGGCTTGCTGGAACCACCTGCCGGTCATGCCAAAATCAGCTGCCAACTACGCCAGTACCACTTGGCGGACACTGTGGAAACACCTGTCGGGCCGGCCGGAACCACATCTCAGACGTGCCAGAACCATGTGCATGAGATGCTGGAACCACACCCCGAACAGACGGAAAACACCTGCCAGACCCGTCTGACCAACCTGCCGAGCATGCCGGAGAGACCTGCTTGACTCGCCGGAACCACTTACCTGACACGCCAAAATCACCAGCCGGGTATGCCAGAACCACTTGGCGGACAATCCGGAATCATCTGCCGGACATGCCGGAACCAGCTCTCAGACGTGCCAGAAGCATGTGGCGGACAGTCCGGAATCACCTGTTGGGCATGCGCAAACACCTCTGAGTCGTACCAGAACCACATGCCGTGCAGGCTGGAACCACCTACTGGACAGACCGGAATCACCTTTCGGGCATGCCGGAACCACCTGTCAGATGTGCCAGAAACACGTGCCGGAGACGCCGGAAGCACCTGCCAAGCACGTTGGAACCACCTGCTCAACTCGCCTGAACCACCTGCCGGACATGCCAAAATCACCTGCCGACTATGCCAGAACCACTTGGCGAACACTCCGGAATCACTTGCCGGGCATGCAGGAACCACCTCTCAGACATGCCAGAACCCCGTTCCAATGACCCCGGAAGCACCAGCCGAGCACGCCGGAACCACCTGCTCGACTCGCCAGAACCACCTGCCGATCACGCAAAAATCACCTGCCGGCTACGCCACAACCATTTGGGGAACACTTTGGAATCACCTGCCAGTCTTGCTGGAACCACCTGCCAGTCATGCCAAAATCAGCTGCCAACTACGCCAGAACCGCTTGGCGGACACTGCGAAAACACCTGTCGGGCCTGCCGGAACCACATCTCAGACGTGCCAGAACCATGTGCATGAGATGCTGGAACCACACCCCGAACAGACGGAAAACACCTGCCAGACCCGTCTGAACAACCTGCCGAGCACGCCGGAGCCACCTGCTCGACTCGCCGGAACCACCTACCTGACATGCCGAAATCACCAGCCGGGTATGCCAGAAACACTTGGCGGACACTCCGGAATCATCTGCCGGACATGCCGGAACCAGCTCTCAGACACACCAGAACCACGTGCCGGAGACGCCGGAAGCACCTGCCGAGCATGCCGGAGCCACCTGCTCGACTCGCCAGAAACACCTGCCGGACACGCCAAAATCACCTGCCGGGTAGGCCAGAACCACCTGGCGGACACTACGGAATCACCTGCCGCGCATGCCGGAACCACCTCTCAGACGTGCCGGAAGCACGTGCCGGACACGCCGGAATCACCTACCGGACAGACCGGAACCACCTGCCAAGAACACCGGAGCCACCTGTTCGACTCGCTGGAACCACCTGCCGGACAGGCCAATATCAACTGCTGGCTATGCCAGAACCACCTGGGGGATGGTCCGGGATCACCTGCCAGCCATGGCGGAACCACCTCCCAGAGGTACCAGAACCACCTGCCGGAGAAGCTGGAAACACGTCCTGGACAGACTGGAACCACGTGCCGGCCATGCCTGAACCACCTGCCAAGCACGGCGGAACCACCTGCCGGACATTCCAAAATCACCTGCGGGCTACGCCAGAACCACTTGGACGACTCTCCGAAATGACCTGCCGGGCATGTTGGAACCACCTCTCAGACGTGCCAGAAGCAGGTGGTGGACACTCCGGAATCACCTGCCGGGCATGCCGGAACCACCTCTCAGATATGCCAGAACCACGTGCCAATGACCCTGGAGGCACCTGCCGAGCACGCCGGAACCACCTGCTCGACTCGCCAGAACCACCTGCCGATCACGCAAAAATCACCTGCCGGCTACGCCACAACCAGTTGGTGAACACTTTGGAATCACCTGCCAGGCTTGCTGGAACCACCTGCCAGTCATGCCAAAATCACCTGCCAACTACGCCAGAACCGCTTGGCGAACACTGCGGAAACACCTGTCGGGCCGGCTGGAACCACATCTCAGACGTGCCAGAAACGTGTTCATGAGATGCTGGAACCACACCCCGAACAGACGGATACCACCTGCCAGAACCGCCTGAACCACCTGCTGAGCACGCCGGAACTACCTGCTCGACTCACCGGTACCACCTCCCTGACAGGCCAAAATCACCTGATGAGTATGCCAGAACCACTTGGCGGTCACTCGGGAATCATCTGCCGGACATGCCGGAACCAGCTCTCAGACACACCAGAACCAAGTGCCGGAGACGCCGGAAGCACCTTCCGAGCATGCCGGAGCCACCTGCTCGACTCGCCAGAAACACCTGCCGGGCACTCCAAAATCACCTGCCTCGTATGCCAGAACCACATGGCAGACACTACGGAATCACCTGCCGCGCATGCCGGAACCACCTCTCAGACATGCCGGAAGCACGTGCCAGACACGCCGGAAACACCTACCGGACAGACCGGAACCACCTGCCAAGAACGCCGGAGCCACCTGTTCGACTCGCTGGAACCACCTGCCGGACAGGCCAATATCAACTGCTGGCTATGCCAGAACCACCTGGGGGACGGTCCGGGATCACCTGCCAGCCATGGTGGAACCACCTCTCAGACGTACCAGAACCACCTGCCGGAGAAGCTGGAAACACGTCCTGGACAGACTGGAACCACGTGACGGCCATGCCTGAACCACCTGCCGAGCACGGCGGAACCACCTGCTGGACACGCCAAAATCACCTGCGGGCTACGCCAGAACCACTTGGACGACTCTCCGAAATGACCTGCCGGGCATGTTGGAACCACCTCTCAGACGTGCCAGAAGCACGTGGCGGACAGTCCGGAATCACCTGTTGGGCATACGCAACCACATCTGAGACGTACCAGAACCACGTGCCCTGCACGCCGGAACCACCTACCGGACAGACCGGAATCCACTTTTGGGCATGCCGGAACCACCAGTCAGATGTGCCAGAAACACGTGCCGGAGACGCCGGAAGCACCTGCCAAGCACGTCGCAACCACCTGCTCAACTCGCCTGAACCACCTGCCGGACACGCCAAAATCACCTGCCCGCTACACCAGCACCACTTCGGGGACAAGCCGGAATCACGTGAGGGGCATGCCGGCACAGCCTCTCAGACTGAACCTCGTGCCGGACACCACAGAACCACCTGCCGGACAGACCGGAACCACCTGCCGGACACGCCGGAACCACCGGCTCGACCCGCCAGAACGACCGCTGGACATGCAAAATCACCTGCCGGCTACGCCGGAAAAACTTGGCGAACACTCCGGAATCACCTGCCGGGCATGCCGGAACCACCTCTCAGATATGCCAGAACCACGTGCCAATGACCCCGGAAGCACCTGCCGAGCACGCCGGAACCACCTGCTCGACTCGCCAGAACCACCTGCCGGACACGCAAAAATCACCTGCCGGCTACGCCACAACCAGTTGGGGAACACTTCGGAATCACCTGCCGGGCTTGCTGGAACCACCTGCCGGTCATGCCAAAATCACCTGCCAACTACGCCAGTACCACTTGGCGGACACTGTGGAAACACCTGTCGGGCCGGCCGGAACCACATCTCAGACGTGCCAGAACCATGTGCATGAGATGCTGGAACCACACCCCGAACAGACGGAAAACACCTGCCAGACCCGTCTGAACAACCTGCCGAGCACGCCGGAGCCACCTGCTCGACTCGCCGGAACCACCTACCTGACAGGCCAAAATCACCAGCCGGGTATGCCAGAACCACTTGGCGGACACTCCGGAATCATCTGCGGGACATGCCAGAACCAGCTCTCAGATACACCAGAACCACATGTCGGAGACGCCGGAAGCACCTGCCGAGCATGCAGGAGCCACCTGCTCGACTCGCCAGAAACACCTGCCGGACACGCCAAAATCACCTGCCGGGTACTCCAGAACCACCTGGCGGACACTCCGAAATCACCTGTCGCGCATGCCGGAACCACCTCTCAGACATGCCGGAAGCACGTGCCGGACACGCCGGAATCACCTACCGGACAGACCGGAACCACCTGCAGAGCACGCCGGAGCCACCTGTTCGAATCGCTGGAACCACCTGACAGACAGGCCAATATCAACTGCTGGCTATGCCAGAACCAGCTGGGGACGGTCCGGAATCACATGCCAGCCATGGCTGAACCACATCTCACACGTACCAGAACCACCTGCCGGAGAAGCTGGAAACACGTCCTGGACAGTCTGGAACAACCTGCCGGCCAAGCCTGAACCACCTGCCAAGCACAACGGAACAACCTGCCAGACACGCCAAAATCACCTACGTGTTATGCCAGAACCACTTGGAGGACTCTCTGGGATGACCTGCCGGGCATGCCGGAACCACCTCTCAGACGTGCCAGAACCATGTGGCGGACAGTCCGGAATCACCTGTTGGGCATGCGCAACCACCTCTGAGACGTACCAGAACCACATGCCGTGCAGGCTGGAACCACCTACCGGACAGACCGGAATCACCTTTCGGGCATGCCGGAACCACCTGTCAGATGTGCCAGAAACACGTGCCGGAGGCGCCGGAAGCACCTGCCAAGCACGTTGGAACCACCTGCTCAACTCGCCTGAACCACCTGCCGGACATGCCAAAATCACCTGCCGACTATGCCAGAACCACTTGGCGAACACTCCGGAATCACTTGCCGGGCATGCAGGAACCACCTCTCAGACATGCCAGAACCCCGTGCCAATGACCCCGGAAGCACCAGCCGAGCACGCCGGAACCACCTGCTCGACTCGCCAGAACCACCTGCCGATCACGCAAAAATCACCTGCCGGCTACGCCACAAGCAGTTGGTGAACACTTTGGAATCACCTGCCAGGCTTGCTGGAACCACCTGCCAGTCATGCCAAAATCACCTGCCAACTACGCCAGAACCGCTTGGCGGACACTGCGGAAACACCTGTCGGGCCGGCTGGAACCACATCTCAGACGTGCCAGAAACGTGTTCATGAGATGCTGGAACCACACCCCGAACAGACGGATACCACCTGCCAGAACCGCCTGAACCACCTGCTCAGCACGCCGGAACCACCTGCTCGACTCACCGGTACCACCTCCCTGACACGCCAAAATCACCTGCTGGGTATGCCAGAACCACTTGGCGGACACTCCGGAATCATCTGCCAGACATGCCGGAACCAGCTATCAGACACACCACAACCAAGTGCCGGAGACGCCGGAAGCACCTGCCGAGCATGCCGGAGCCACCTGCTCGACTCGCCAGAAACACCTGCCGGACACACCAAAATCACCTGCCGGGTACGCCAGAACCACCTGGCGGACACTCCGAAATCACCTGCCGCGCATGCCGGAACCAGCTCTCAGACATGCCGGAAGCACGTGCCGGACACGCCGGAATCACCTACCGGACAGACCGGAACCACCTGCAGAGCACGCCGGAGCCACCTGTTCGAATCGCTGGAACCACCTGACAGACAGGCCAATATCAACTGCTGGCTATGCCAGAACCACCTGGGGACGGTCCGGAATCACCTGACAGCCATGGCTGAACCACCTCTCACACGTACCAGAACCACCTGCCGGAGAAGCTGGAAACACGTCCTGGACAGTCTGGAACCACCTGCCGGCCAAGCCTGAACCACCTGCCAAGCACAACGGAACAACCTGCCAGACACGCCAAAATCACCTGCGTGTTATGCCAGAACCACTTGGAGGACTCTCTGGGATGACCTGCCGGGCATGCCGGAACCACCTCTCAGACGTGCCAGAACCATGTGGCGGACAGTCCGGAATCACCTGTTGGGCATGTGCAACCACCTCTGAGACGTACCAGAACCACATGCCGTGCAGGCTGGAACCACCTACCGGACAGACCGGAATCACCTTTCGGGCATGCCGGAACCACCTGTCAGATGTGCCAGAAACACGTGCCGGAGGCGCTGGAAGCACCTGCCAAGCACGTTGAAACCACCTGCTCAACTCGCCTGAACCACCTGCCGGACACCACAGAACCACCTGCCGGACAGACCGGAACCACCTGCCGGACACGCCGGAACCACTGGCTCGACCCGCCGGAACGCCCGCTGGACATGCTAAATCACCTGCCGGCTACACCGGAAACACTTGGCGAACACTCCGGAATCACCTGCCGGGCATGCCGGAACCACCTCTCAGATATGCCAGAACCACGTGCCAATGACCCCGGAAGCACCTGCCGAGCTGCCAGAACCACCTGCTCGACTCGCCAGAACCACCTGCCGGACGCGCAAAAATCACCTGCCGGCTACGCCACAACGAGTTGGGGAACACGTCGGAATCACCTGCCAGGCTTGCTGGAACCACCTGCCGGTCATGTCAAAATCACCTGCCACCTACGCCAGAACCGCTTGGCGGGCACTGCGAAAACACCTGTCGGGCCTGCCGGAACCACATCGCAGACGTGCCAGAACCATGTGCATGAGATGCTGGAACCACACCACGAACAGACGGAAAACACCTGCCAGACCCGTCTGAACAACCTGCCGAGCACGACGGAGCCACCTGCTCGACTCGCCGGAACCACCTACCTGACATGCCCAAATCACCAGCCGGGTATGCCAGAACCACTTGGCGGACACTCCGGAATCATCTGCCGGACATGCCGGAACCAGCTCTCAGACACACTAGAACCACGTGCCGGAGACGCCGGAAGCACCTGCCGAGCATGCCGGAGCCACCTGCTCGACTCGCCAGAAACACCTGCCGGACACGCCGAAATCACCTGCCGGGTATGCCAGAGCCACTTGGCGGACACTCCGGAATCATCTGTCGGACATGCCGGAACCAGCTCTCAGACTCACCAGAACCAAGTGCCGGAGACGCCGGAAGCACCTGCCGAGCATGCCAGAGCCACCTGCTCGACTCGCCAGAAACACCTGCCGGACACGCCAAAATCACCTGCCGGGTATGCCAGAACCACCTGGCGGACACTACGGAATCACCTGCGGCGCATGCCGGAACCACCTCTCAGACGTGCCGGAAGCAGGTGCCAGACACGCCGGAAACACCTACCGGACAGACCGGAACCACCTGCCAAGAACGCCGGAGCCACCTGTTCGACTCGCTGGAACCACCTGCCGGACAGGCCAATATCAACTGCTGGCTATGCCAGAACCACCTGGGGGACAGTCCGGGATCCCCTGCCAGCCATGGCGGAACCACCTCTCAGACGTACCAGAACCACCTGCCGGAGAAGCTGGAAACACGTCCTGGACAGACTGGAACCACGTGACGGCCATGCCTGAACCACCTGCCGAGCACGGCGGAACCACCTGCCGGACACGTCAAAATCACCTGCGGGTTATGCCAGAACGACTTGGACGACTCACCGAAATGACCTGCCGGGCATGTTGGAACCACCTCTCAGACGTGCCAGAAGCACGTAGCGGACAGTCCGGAATCACCTGTTGGGCATACGCAACCACCTCTGACACGTACCAGAACCACGTGCCGTGAACGCCGGACCCACCTACCGGACAGACCGGAATCAAATTTTGGGCATGCCCGAACCACCAGTCAGATGTGCCAGAAACACGTGCCGGAGACGCCGGAAGCACCTGCCGAGCACGTCGCAACCACCTGCTCAACTCGCCTGAACCACCTGCCGGACACGCCAAAATCACCTGCCCGCTACACCAGCACCACTTCGGGGACAAGCCGGAATCACGTGAGGGGCATGCCGGCACAGCCTCTCAGACTGAACCTCGTGCCGGACACCACAGAACCACCTGCCGGACAGACCGGAACCACCTGCCGGACACGCCGGAACCACCGGCTCGACCCGCCAGAACGACCGCTGGACATGCAAAATCACCTGCCGGCTACGCCGGAAACACTTGGCGAACACTCCGGAATCACCTGCCGGGCATGCCGGAACCATCTCTCAGATATGCCAGAACCACGTGCCAATGACCCCGGAAGCACCTGCCGTGCACGCCGGAACCACCTGCTCGACTCGCCAGAACCACCTGCCGGACACGCAAAAATCACCTGCCGGCTACGCCACAACCAGTTGGGGAACACTTCGGAATCACCTGCCGGGCTTGCTGGAACCACCTGCCGGTCATGCCAAAATCACCTGCCAACTACGCCAGAACCGCTTGGCGGACACTGCGGAAACACCTGTCGGGCCGGCTGGAACCACAACTCAGACGTGCCAGAAACGTGTTCATGAGATGCTGGAACCACACCCCGAACAGACGGATACCACCTACCAGAACCGCCTGAACCACCTGCTGAGCACGCCGGAACCACCTGCTCGACTCACCGGTACCACGTCCCTGACACGCCAAAATCACCTGCTGGGTATTCCAGAACCACTTGGCGGACACTCCGGAATCATCTGCCGGACATGCCGGAACCAGCTCTCAGACACACCAGAACCACGTGCCGGAGATGCCGGAAGCACCTGCCGAGCATGCCGGAGCCACCTGCTCGACTCGCCAGAAACACCTGCCGGACACGCCAAAATCACCTGCCGGGTATGCCAGAACCACATGGCGGACACTCCGGAATCATCTGCCGGACATGCCGGAACCAGCTCTCAGACACACCCGAACCAACTGCCGGAGACGCCGGAAGCACCTGCCGAGCACGCCGGAGCCACCTGCTCGACTCGCCGGAACCACCTACCTGACAGGCCAAAATCACCAGCCGGGTATGCCAGAACCACTTGGCGGACACTCCGGAATCATCTGCCGGACATGCCAGAACCAGCTCTCAGATACACCAGAACCACGTGCCGGAGAGGCCGGAAGCACCTGCCGAGCATGCAGGAGCCACCTGCTCGACTTGCCAGAAACACCTGCCGGACACGCCAAAATCACCTGCCGGGTATGCCAGAACCACCTGGCGGACACTACGGAATCACGTGCCGCGCATGCCGGAACCACCTCTCAGACGTGCCGGAAGCAGGTGCCAGACACGCCGGAAACACCTACCGGACAGACCGGAACCACCTGCCAAGAACGCCGGAGCCACCTGTTCGACTCGCTGGAACCACCTGCCGGACAGGCCAATATCAACTGCTGGCTATGCCAGAACCACCTGTGGGACAGTCCGGGATCACCTGCCAGCCATGGCGGAACCACCTCTCAGACGTACCAGAACCACCTGCCGGAGAAGCTGGAAACACGTCCTGGACAGACCGGAACCACGTGACGGCCATGCCTGAACCACCTGCCGGACACGCCAAAATCACCTGCGGGCTACGCCAGAACCACTTGGACGACTCTCCGAAATGACCTGCCGGGCATGTTGGAACCACCTCTCAGACGTGCCAGAAGCACGTGGCGGACAGTCCGGAATCACCTGTTGGGCATACGCAACCACCTCTGAGACGTACCAGAACCACGTGCCGTGCACGCCGGAACCACCTACCGGACAGACCGGAATCAACTTTTGGGCATGCCGGAACCACCAGTCAGATGTGCCAGAAACACGTGCCGGAGACGCCGGAAGCACCTGCTGAGCACGTCGCAACCACCTGCTCAACTCGCCTGAACCACCTGCCGGACACGCCAAAATCACCTGCCCGCTACACCAGCACCACTTCGGGGACAAGCCGGAATCACGTGAGGGGCATGCCGGCACAGCCTCTCAGACTGAACCTCGTGCCGGACACCACAGAGCCACCTGCCGGACAGACGGGAACCACCTGCCGGACACGCCGGAACCACCGGCTCGACCCGCCGGAACGACCCCTGGACATGCAAAATCACCTGCCGGCTACGCCGGAAACACTTGGCGAACACTCCGGAATCACCTGCCGGGCATGCCGGAACCACCTCTCAGATATGCCAGAACCACGTGCCAATGACCCCGGAAGCACCTGCCGAACATGCGGTAGCCACCTGCTCGACTCGCCAGAAACACCTGCCGGACACGCCAAAATCACCTGCCGGGTACGCCAGAACCACCTGGCGGACACTCCGAAATCACCTGTCGCGCATGCCGGAACCACCTCTCAGACGTGCCGGAAGCACGTGCCGGACACGCTGGAATCACCTACCGGACAGACCGGAACCACCTGCCGAGCACGCCGGAGCCACCTATTCAACTCGCTGGAACCACCTGCCGGACAGGCCAATATCAACTGCTGGCTATGCCAGAACCACCTGGGGGACGGTCCGGAATCACCTGCCAGCCATGGCGGAACCACCTCTCAGACGTACCAGAACCACCTGCCGGAGAAGCTGGAAACACGTCCTGGACAGTCTGGAACCACCTGCCGGCCAAGCCTGAACCACCTGCCAAGCACAACGGAACAACCTGCCAGACACGCCAAAATCACCTGCGTGTTATGCCAGAACCACTTGGAGGACTCTCTGGGATGACCTGCCGGGCATGCCGGAACCACCTCTCAGACGTGCCAGAACCATGTGGCGGACAGTCCGGAATCACCTGTTGGGCATGCGCAACCACCTCTGAGACGTACCAGAACCACATGCCGTGCAGGCTGGAACCACCTACCGGACAGACCGGAATCACCTTTCGGGCATGCCGGAACCACCTGTCAGATGTGCCAGAAACACGTGCCGGAGACGCCGGAAGCACCTGCCAAGCACGTTGGAACCACCTGCTCAACTCGCCTGAACAACCTGCCGGACATGCCAAAATCACCTGCCGACTATGCCAGAACCACTTGGTGAACACTCCGGAATCACTTGCCGGGCATGCAGGAACCACCTCTCAGACATGCCAGAACCCCGTGCCAATGACCCCGGAAGCACCAGCCGAGCACGCCGGAACCACCTGCTCGACTCGCCAGAACCACCAGCCGATCACGCAAAAATCACCTGCCGGCTACGCCACAACCAGTTGGTGAACACTTTGGAATCACCTGCCAGGCTTGCTGGAACCACCTGCCAGTCATGCCAAAATCACCTGCCAGCTACGCCAGAACCGCTTGGCGGACACTGCGGAAACACCTGTCGGGCCGGCTGGAACCACATCTCAGACGTGCCAGAAACGTGTTCATGAGATGCTGGAACCACACCCCGAACAGACGGATACCACCTGCCAGAACCACCTGAACCACCTGCTGAGCACGCCGGAACCACCTGCTCGACTCACCGGTACCACCTCCCTGACACGCCAAAATCACCTGCTGGGTATGCCAGAACCACTTGGCGGACACTCCGGAATCATCTGCCGGACATGCCGGAACCAGCTCTCAGACACACCAGAACCAAGTGCCGGAGACGCCGGAAGCACCTGCCGAGCATGCCGGAGCCACCTGCTCGACTCGCCAGAAACACCTTCCGGACACGCCAAAATCACCTGCCGGGTATGCCAGAACCACCTGGCGGACACTACGGAATCATCTGCCGCGCATGCCGGAACCACCTCTCAGACGTGCCGGAAGCACGTGCCAGACACGCCGGAAACACCTACCGGACAGACCGGAACCACCTGCCAAGAACGCCGGAGCCACCTGTTCGACTCGCTGGAACCACCTGCCGGACAGGCCAATATCAACTGCTGGCTATGCCAGAACCACCTGGGGGACGGTCCGGGATCACCTGCCAGCCATGGCGGAACCACCTCTCAGACGTACCAGAACCACCTGCCGGAGAAGCTGGAAACACGTCCTGGACAGACTGGAACCACGTGACGGCCATGCCTGAACCACCTGCCGAGCACGGCGGAACCACCTGCCGGACACGCCAAAATCACCTGCGGGCTACGCCAGAACCACTTGGACGACTCTCCGAAATGACCTGCCGGGCATGTTGGAACCACCTCTCAGACGTGCCAGAAGCACGTGGCGGACAGTCCGGAATCACCTGTTGGGCATACGCAACCACCTCTGAGACGTACCAGAACCACGTGCCGTGCACGCCGGAACCACCTACCGGACAGACCGGAATCAACTTTTGGGCATGCCGGAACCACCAGTCAGATGTGCCAGAAACACGTGCCGGAGACGCCGGAAGCACCTGCCGAGCACGTCGCAACCACCTGCTCAACTCGCCTGAACCACCTGCCGGACACGCCAAAATCACCTGCCCGCTACACCAGCACCACTTCGGGGACAAGCCGGAATCACGTGAGGGGCATGCCGGCACAGCCTCTCAGACTGAACCTCGTGCCGGACACCACAGAACCACCTGCCGGACAGACCGGAACCACCTGCCGGACACGCCGGAACCACCGGCTCGACCCGCCGGAACGACCGCTGGACATGCAAAATCACCTGCCGGCTACGCCGGAAACACTTGGCGAACACTCCGGAATCACCTGCCGGGCATGCCGGAACCACCTCTCAGATATGCCAGAACCACGTGCCAATGACCCCGGAAGCACCTGCCGAGCACGCCGGAACCACCTGCTCGACTCGCCAGAACCACCTGCCGGACACGCAAAAATCACCTGCCGGCTACGCCACAACCAGTTGGGAACACTTCGGAATCACCTGCCGGGCTTGCTGGAACCACCTGCCGGTCATGCCAAAATCACCTGCCAACTACGCCAGAACCACTTGGCGGACACTGCGGAAACACCTGTCGGGCCGGCCGGAACCACATCTCAGACGTGCCAGAACCATGTGCATGAGATGCTGGAACCACACCCCGAACAGACGGGAACCACCTGCCAGACCAGTCTGAACCACCTGCCGAGCACAACGGAACCACCTGCCGGACACGCCAAAATCACCTGCGTGCTACGCCAGAACCACTTGGATGACTCCCCGAAATCACCTGCCGGGCATGTTGGAACCACCTCTCAGACGTGCCAGAAGCACGTGGCGGACAGTCCGGAATCACCTGTTGGGAATACGCAACCACCTCTGAGACGTACCAGAACCACGTGCCGTGCACGCCGGAACCACCTACCGGACAGACCGGAATCAACTTTTGGGCATGCCGGATCCACCTGTCAGATGTGCCAGAAACACGTGCCGGAGACGCCGGAAGCACCTGCTGAGCACGCCGGAACCACCTGCTCGACTCGCCAGAACCACCTGCCGGACACGCCCAAATCACCTGCCGGCTACGCCAGAACCACTTGGCGGACACTCCGGAATCACCTGCCGGGCATGCCGGAACAGCTCTCAGACTGAACCTCGTGCCGGACACCACAGAACCACCTGCCGGACGACCGGAACCACCTGCCGGACACGCTGGAACCACCGGCTCGACCCGCCGGAACGACCGCTGGACATGCAAAATCACCTGCCGGCTACGCCGGAAACACTTGGCGAACACTCCGGAAGCACCTGCCGGGCATGCCGGAGCCACCTGCTCGACTCGCCAGAAACACCTGCCGGACACGCCAAAATCACCTGCCGGGTACGCCAGAACCACCTGGCGGACACTCCGAAATCACCTGTCGCGCATGCCGGAACCACCTCTCAGACGTGACCGGAAGCACGTGCCAGACACGCCGGAATCACCTACCGGACAGACCGGAACCACCTGCCGAGCACGCCGGAGCCACCTGTTCGACTCGCTGGAACCACCTGCCGGACAGGCCAATATCAACTGCTGGCTATGCCAGAACCACCTGGGGGACGGTCCGGAATCACCTGCCAGCCATGTCGGAACCACCTCTCAGACGTACCAGAACCACCTGCCGGAGAAGCTGGAAACACGTCCTGGACAGTCTGGAACCACCTGCCGGCCAAGCCTGAACCACCTGCCAAGCACAACGGAACAACCTGCCAGACACGCCAAAATCACCTGCGTGTTATGCCAGAACCACTTGGAGGACTCTCTGGGATGACCTGCCGGGCATGTCGGAACCACCTCTCAGACGTGCCAGAAGCACGTGGCGGACAGTCCGGAATCACCTGTTGGGCATACGCAACCACCTCTGAGACGTACCAGAACCACATGCCGTGCACGCCGGAACCACCTACCGGACAGACCGGAATCACCTTTTGGGCATGCCGGAACCACCAGTCAGATGTGCCAGAAACACGTGCCGGAGACGCCGGAAGCACCTGCCGAGCACGTCGCAACCACCTGCTCAACTCGCCTGAACCACCTGCCGGACACGCCAAAATCACCTGCCCGCTACACCAGCACCACTTCGGGGACAAGCCGGAATCACGTGAGGGGCATGCCGGCACAGCCTCTCAGACTGAACCTCGTGCCGGACACCACAGAACCACCTGCCGGACAGACCGGAACCACCTGCCGGACACGCCGGAACCACCGGCTCGACCCGCCGGAACGACCGCTGGACATGCAAAATCACATGCCGGCTACGCCGGAAACACTTGGCGAACACTCCGGAATCACCTGCCGGACATGCCGGAACCAGCTCTCAGAGACACCAGAACCACGTACCGGAGACGCCGGAAGCACCTGCCGAGCATGCCGGAGCCACCTGCTCGACTCGCCAGAAACACCTGCCGGACAAGCCAAAATCACCTGCCGGGTACGCCAGAACCAATTGGCGGACACTCCGAAACCACCTGCCGCGCATGCCGGAACCACCTCTCAGACGTGCCGGAAGCACGTGCCGGACACGCCGGAATCACCTACCGGACAGACCGGAACCACCTGCCGAGCACGCCGGAGCCACCTGTTCGACTCGCTGGAACCACCTGCCGGACAGGCCAATATCAAATGCTGGCTATGCCAGAACCACCTGGGGGACGTTCCGGAATCACCTGCCAGCCATGGCGGAACCACCTCTCAGACGTACCAGAACCACCTGCCGGAGAAGCTGGAAACACGTCCTGGACAGACTGGAACCACGTGACGGCCATGCCTGAACCACCTGCCGAGCACGGCGGAACCACCTGCCGGACACGCCAAAATCACCTGCGTGTTATGCCAGAACCACTTGGAGGACTCTCTGGGATGACCTGCCGGGCATGCCGGAACCACCTCTCAGACGTGCCAGAACCATGTGGCGGACAGTCCGGAATCACCTGTTGGGCATGCGCAACCACCTCTGAGACGTACCAGAACCACATGCCGTGCAGGCTGGAACCACCTACCGGACAGACCGGAATCACCTTTCGGGCATGCCGGAACCACCTGTCAGATGTGCCAGAAACACGTGCCGGAGACGCCGGAAGCACCTGCCAAGCACGTCGCAACCACCTGCTCAACTCGCCTGAACCACCTGCCGGACATGCCAAAATCACCTGCCGACTATGCCAGAACCACTTGGCGAACACTCCGGAATCACTTGCCGGGCATGCAGGAACCACCTCTCAGACATGCCAGAACCCCGTGCCAATGACCCCGGAAGCACCAGCCGAGCACGCCGGAACCACCTGCTCGACTCGCCAGAACCACCTGCCGATCACGCAAAAATCACCTGCCGGCTACGCCACAACCAGTTGGTGAACACTTTGGAATCACCTGCCAGGCTTGCTGGAACCACATGCCGGTCATGCCAAAATCAGCTGCCAACTACGCCAGAACCGCTTGGCGGACACTGCGGAAACACCTGTCGGGCCGGCTGGAACCACATCTCAGACGTGCCAGAAACGTGTTCATGAGATGCTGGAACCACACCCCGAACAGACGGATACCACCTGCCAGAACCGCCTGAACCACCTGCTGAGCACGCCGGAACCACCTGCTCGACTCACCGGTACCACCTCCCTGACACGCCAAAATCACCTGCTGGGTATGCCAGAACCACTTGGCGGACACTCCGGAATCATCTGCCGGACATGCTGGAACCAGCTCTCAGACACACCAGAACCAAGTGCCGGAGACGCCGGAAGCACCTACCGAGCATGCCGGAGCCACCTGCTCGACTCGCCGGAAACACCTGCCGGACACGGCAAAGTCACCTGCCGGGTATGCCAGAACCACCTGGCGGACACTACGGAATCACATGCCGCGCATGCCGGAACCACCTCTCAGACGTGCCGGAAGCACGTGCCAGACACGCCGGAAACACCTTCCGGACAGACCGGACCCACCTGCCAAGAACGCCGGAGCCACCTGTTCGACTCGCTGGAACCACCTGCCAGACAGGCCAATATCAACTGCTGGCTATGCCAGAACCACCTGGGGGACAGTCCGGGATCACCTGCCAGCCATGGCGGAACCACCTCTCAGACGTACCAGAACCACCTGCCGGAGAAGCTGGAAACACGTCCTGGACAGACTGGAACCACGTGACGGCCATGCCTGAACCACCTGCCGAGCACGGCGGAACCACCTGCCGGACACGCCAAAATCACCTGCGGGCTACGCCAGAACCACTTGGACGAGTCTCCGAAATGACCTGCCGGGCATGTTGGAACCACCTCTCAGACGTGCCAGAAGCACGTGGCGGACAGTCCGGAATCACCTGTTGGGCATACGCAACCACCTCTGAGACGTACCAGAACCACGTGCCGTGCACGCCGGAACCACCTACCGGACAGACCGGAATCAACTTTTGGGCATGCCGGAACCACCAGTCAGATGTGCCAGAAACACGTGCCGGAGACGCCGGAAGCACCTGCCGAGCACGTCGCAACCACCTGCTCAACTCGCCTGAACCACCTGCCGGACACGCCAGAATCACCTGCCCGCTACACCAGCACCACTTCGGGGACAAGCCGGAATCACGTGAGGGGCATGCCGGCACAGCCTCTCAGACTGAACCTCGTGCCGGACACCACAGAACCACCTGCCGGACAGACCGGGACCACCTGACGGACACGCCGGAACCACCGGCTCGACCCGCCGGAACGACCGCTGGACATGCAAAATCACCTGCCGGCTACGCCGGAAACACTTGGCGAACACTCCGGAATCACCTGCCGGGCATGCCGGAACCACCTCTCAGATATGCCAGAACCACGTGCCAATGACCCCGGAAGCACCTGCCGAGCATGCCGGAGCCACCTGCTCGACTCGCCAGAAACACCTGCCGGACACGCCAAAATCACCTGCCGGGTACGCCAGAACCACCTGGCGGACACTCCGTAACCACCTGTCGCGCATGCCGGAACCACCTCTCAGACGTGCCGGAAGCATGTGCCAGACACGCCGGAATCACCTACCGGACAGACCGGAACCACCTGCCGAGCACGCCGGAGCCACCTGTTCGACTCGCTGGAACCACCTGCCGGACAGGCCAATATCAAATGCTGGCTATGCCAGAACCACCTGGGGGACGGTCCGGAATCACCTGCCAGCCATGTCGGAACCACCTCTCAGACCTACCAGAACCACCTGCCGGAGAAGCTGGAAACACGTCCTGGACAGTCTGGAACCACCTGCCGGCCAAGCCTGAACCACCTGCCAAGCACAACGGAACCACCTGCCAGACACGCCAAAATCACCTGCGTGTTATGCCAGAACCACTTGGACGACTCCCCGAAATGACCTGCCGGGCATGTTGGAGCCACCTCTCAGACGTGCCAGAAGCACGTGGCGGACAGTCCGGAATCACCTGTTGGGAATACGCAACCACCTCTGAGACGTACCAGAACCACGTGCCGTGCACGCCGGAACCACCTACCGGACAGACCGGAATCAACTTTTGGGCATGCCGGATCCACCAGTCAGATGTGCCAGAAACACGTGCCGGAGACGCCGGAAGCACCTGCTGAGCACGTCGCAACCACCTGCTCAACTCGCCTGAACCACCTGCCGGATACGCCAAAATCACCTGCCCGCTACACCAGCACCACTTCGGGGACAAGCCAGAATCACGTGAGGGGCATGCCGGCACAGCCTCTCAGACTGAACCTCGTGCCGGACACCACAGAACCACCTGCCGGACAGACCGGAACCACCTGCCGGACACGCCGGAACCACCGGCTCGACCCGCCGGAACGACCGCTGGACATGCAAAATCACATGCCGGCTACGCCGGAAACACTTGGCGAACACTCCGGAATCACCTGCCGGACATGCCGGAACCAGCTCTCAGAGACACCAGAACCACGTACCGGAGACGCCGGAAGCACCTGCCGAGCATGCCGGAGCCACCTGCTCGACTCGCCAGAAACACCTGCCGGACAAGCCAAATTCACCTGCCGGGTACGCCAGAACCAATTGGCGGACACTCCGAAACCACCTGCCGCGCATGCCGGAACCACCTCTCAGACGTGCCGGAAGCACGTGCCGGACACGCCGGAATCACCTACCGGACAGACCGGAACCACCTGCCGAGCACGCCGGAGCCACCTGTTCGACTTGCTGGAACCACCTGCCGGACAGGCCAATATCAAATGCTGGCTATGCCAGAACCACCTGGGGGACGTTCCGGAATCACCTGCCAGCCATGGCGGAACCACCTCTCAGACGTACCAGAACCACCTGCCGGAGAAGCTGGAAACACGTCCTGGACAGACTGGAACCACGTGACGGCCATGCCTGAACCACCTGCCGAGCACGGCGGAACCACCTGCCGGACACGCCAAAATCACCTGCGTGTTATGCCAGAACCACTTGGAGGACTCTCTGGGATGACCTGCCGGGCATGCCGGAACCACCTCTCAGACGTGCCAGAACCATGTGGCGGACAGTCCGGAATCACCTGTTGGGCATGCGCAACCACCTCTGAGACGTACCAGAACCACATGCCGTGCAGGCTGGAACCACCTACCGGACAGACCGGAATCACCTTTCGGGCATGCCGGAACCACCTGTCAGATGTGCCAGAAACACGTGCCGGAGACGCCGGAAGCACCTGCCAAGCACGTCGCAACCACCTGCTCAACTCGCCTGAACCACCTGCCGGACATGCCAAAATCACCTGCCGACTATGCCAGAACCACTTGGCGAACACTCCGGAATCACTTGCCGGGCATGCAGGAACCACCTCTCAGACATGCCAGAACCCCGTGCCAATGACCCCGGAAGCACCAGCCGAGCATGCCGGAACCACCTGCTCGACTCGCCAGAACCACCTGCCGATCACGCAAAAATCACCTGCCGGCTACGCCACAACCAGTTGGTGAACACTTTGGAATCACCTGCCAGGCTTGCTGGAACCACATGCCGGTCATGCCAAAATCAGCTGCCAACTACGCCAGAACCGCTTGGCGGACACTGCGGAAACACCTGTCGGGCCGGCTGGAACCACATCTCAGACGTGCCAGAAACGTGTTCATGAGATGCTGGAACCACACCCCGAACAGACGGATACCACCTGCCAGAACCGCCTGAACCACCTGCTGAGCACGCCGGAACCACCTGCTCGACTCACCGGTACCACCTCCCTGACACGCCAAAATCACCTGCTGGGTATGCCAGAACCACTTGGCGGACACTCCGGAATCATCTGCCGGACATGCTGGAACCAGCTCTCAGACACACCAGAACCAAGTGCCGGAGACGCCGGAAGCACCTACCGAGCATGCCGGAGCCACCTGCTCGACTCGCCGGAAACACCTGCCGGACACGCCAAAGTCACCTGCCGGGTATGCCAGAACCACCTGGCGGACACTACGGAATCACATGCCGCGCATGCCGGAACCACCTCTCAGACGTGCCGGAAGCACGTGCCAGACACGCCGGAAACACCTTCCGGACAGACCGGACCCACCTGCCAAGAACGCCGGAGCCACCTGTTCGACTCGCTGGAACCACCTGCCGGACAGCCCAATATCAACTGCTGGCTATGCCAGAACCACCTGGGGGACAGTCCGGGATCACCTGCCAGCCATGGCGGAACCACCTCTCAGACGTACCAGAACCACCTGCCGGAGAAGCTGGAAACACGTCCTGGACAGACTGGAACCACGTGACGGCCATGCCTGAACCACCTGCCGAGCACGGCGGAACCACCTGCCGGACACGCCAAAATCACCTGCGGGCTACGCCAGAACCACTTGGACCAGTCTCCGAAATGACCTGCCGGGCATGTTGGAACCACCTCTCAGACGTGCCAGAAGCACGTGGCGGACAGTCCGGAATCACCTGTTGGGCATACGCAACCACCTCTGAGACGTACCAGAACCACGTGCCGTGCACGCCGGAACCACCTACCGGACAGACCGGAATCAACTTTTGGGCATGCCGGAACCACCAGTCAGATGTGCCAGAAACACGTGCCGGAGACGCCGGAAGCACCTGCCGAGCACGTCGCAACCACCTGCTCAACTCGCCTGAACCACCTGCCGGACACGCCAGAATCACCTGCCCGCTACACCAGCACCACTTCGGGGACAAGCCGGAATCACGTGAGGGGCATGCCGGCACAGCCTCTCAGACTGAACCTCGTGCCGGACACCACAGAACCACCTGCCGGACAGACCGGGACCACCTGACGGACACGCCGGAACCACCGGCTCGACCCGCCGGAACGACCGCTGGACATGCAAAATCACCTGCCGGCTACGCCGGAAACACTTGGCGAACACTCCGGAATCACCTGCCGGGCATGCCGGAACCACCTCTCAGATATGCCAGAACCACGTGCCAATGACCCCGGAAGCACCTGCCGAGCATGCCGGAACCACCTGCTCGAATCGCCAGAACCAGCTGCCGGACACGCAAAAATCACCTGCCGGCTACGCCACAACCAGTTGGGGAACACTTCGGAATCACCTGCCGGGCTTGCTGGAACCACCTACCGGTCATGCCAAAATCACCTGCCAACTACGCCAGTACCACTTGGCGGACACTGTGGAAACACCTGTCGGGCCGCCCGGAACCACATCTCAGACGTGCCAGAACCATGTGCATGAGATGCTGGAGCCACACCCCGAACAGACGGAAAACACCTGCCAGACCCGTCTGAACAACCTGCCGAGCACACCGGAGCCACCTGCTCGACTCGCCAGAACCACCTAGTGACATGCCCAAATCACCAGCCGGGTATGCCTGAACCACTTGGCGGACACTCCGGAATCATCTGCCGTACATGACGGAAGCAGCTCTCAGACACACCAGAACCACGTGCCGGAGACGCCGGAAGCACCTGCCGAGCATGCCGCAGCCACCTGCTCGACTCGCCAGAAACACCTGCCGGACACGCCAAAATCACCGCCGGGTACGCCAGAACCACCTGGCGGACACTCCGAAATCACCTGTCGCGCATGCCGGAACCACCTCTCACACGTGCCGGAAGCACGTGCCGGACACGCCGGAATCACCTACCGGACAGACCGGAACCACCTGCCGAGCACGCCGGAGCCACCTGTTCGACTCGCTGGAACCACCTGCCGGACAGGCCAATATCAACTGCTGGCTATGCCAGAACCACCTGGGGGACGGTCCGGAATCACCTGCCAGCCATGGCGGAACCACCTCTCAGACGTACCAGAACCACCTGCCGGAGAAGCTGGAAACACGTCCTGGACAGTCTGGAACCACCTGCCGGCCAGTCCTGAAGCACCTGCCAAGCACAACGGAACAACCTGCCAGACACGCCCAAATCACCTGCGTGTTATGCCAGAACCACTTGGAGGACTCTCTGGGATGACCTGCCGGGCATGCCGGAACCACCTCTCAGACGTGCCAGAACCATGTGGCGGACAGTCCGGAATCACCTGTTGGGCATGCGCAACCACCTCTGAGACGTACCAGAACCACATGCCGTGCAGGCTGGAACCACCTACCGGACAGACCGGAATCACCTTTCGGGCATGCCGGAACCACCTGTCAGATGTGCCAGAAACACGTGCCGGAGACGCCGGAAGCACCTGCCAAGCACGTCGCAACCACCTGCTCAACTCGCCTGAACCACCTGCCGGACATGCCAAAATCACCTGCCGACTATGCCAGAACCACTTGGCGAACACTCCGGAATCACTTGCCGGGCATGCAGGAACCACCTCTCAGACATGCCAGAACCCCGTGCCAATGACCCCGGAAGCACCAGCCGAGCACGCCGGAACCACCTGCTCGACTCGCCAGAACCACCTGCCGATCACGCAAAGATCACCTGCCGGCTACGCCACAACCAGTTGGTGAACACTTTGGAATCACCTGTCAGGCTTGCTGGAACCACCTGCCAGTCATGCCAAAATCACCTGCCAACTACGCCAGAACCGCTTGGCGGACACTGCGGAAACACCTGTCGGGCCGGCTGGAACCACCTCTCAGACGTGCCAGAACCATGTGGCGGACAGTCCGGGATCACCTGTTGGGCATGCGCAACCACCTCTGAGACGTACCAGAACCACAGGCCGTGCAGGCTGGAACCACCTACCGGACAGACCGGAATCACCTTTCGGGTATGCCGGAACCACCTGTCAGATGTGCCAGAAACACGTGCCGGAGACGCCGGAAGCACCTGCCAAGCACGTTGGAACCACCTGCTCAACTCGCCTGAAGCACCTGCCGGACATACCAAAATCACCTGCCGACTATGCCAGAACCACTTGGCGAACACTCCGGAATCACTTGCCGGGCATGCAGGAACCACCTCTCAGACATGCCAGAACCCCGTGCCAATGACCCCGGAAGCACCAGCCGAGCACGCCGGAACCACCTGCTCGACTCGCCAGAACCACCTGCCGATCACGCAAAAATCACCTGCCGGCTACGCCACAACCAGTTGGTGAACACTTTGGAATCACCTGCCAGGCTTGCTGGAACCACCTGCCGGTCATGCCAAAATCACCTGCCAACTACGCCAGAACCGCTTGGCGGACACTGCGGAAACACCTGTCGGGCCGGCTGGAACCACATCTCAGACGTGCCAGAAACGTGTTCATGAGATGCTGGAACCACACCCCGAACAGACGGATACCACCTGCCAGAACCGCCTGAACCACCTGCTCAGCACGCCGGAACCACCTGCTGGACTCGCCTGAACCATCTGCCGGACACGCCAAAATCACCTGCCCGCTACACCAGCACCACTTCGGGGACAAGCCGGAATCACGTGAGGGGCATGCCGGCACAGCCTCTCAGACTGAACCTCGTGCCGGACACCACAGAACCACCTGCCGGACAGACCGGAACCACCTGCCGGACACGCCGGAACCACCGCCTCGACCCGCCGGAACGACCGCTGGACATGCAAAATCACCTGCCGGCTACGCCGGAAACACTTGGCGAACACTCCGGAACCACCTGCTCGACTCACCGGTACCACCTCCCTGACACGCCAAAATCACCTGCTGGGTATGCCAGAACCACTTGGCGGACACTCCGGAATCATCTGCCGGACATGCCGGAACCAGCTCTCAGACACACCAGAACCAAGTGCCGGAGACGCCGGAAGCACCTGCCGAGCATGCCGGAGCCACCTGCTCGACTCGCCAGAAACACCTGCCGGACACGCCAAAATCACCTGCCGGGTATGCCAGAACCACCTGGCGGACACTACGGAATCACCTGCCGCGCATGCCGGAACCACCTCTCAGACGTGCCGGAAGCACGTGCCAGACACGCCGGAAACACCTACCGGACAGACCGGAACCACCTGCCGAGCACGCCGGAGCCACCTGTTCGACTCGCTGGAACCACCTGCCGGACAGGCCAATATCAACTGCTGGCTATGCCAGAACCACCTGGGGGACAGTCCGGAATCACCTGCCAGCCATGGCGGAACCACCTCTCAGACGTACCAGAACCACCTGCCGGAGAAGCTGGAAACACGTCCTGGACAGACTGGAACCACGTGACGGCCATGCCTGAACCACCTGCCGAGCACGGCGGAACCACCTGCCGGACACGCCAAAATCACCTGCGGGCTACGCCAGAACCACTTGGACGACTCTCCGAAATGACCTGCCGGGCATGTTGGAACCACCTCTCAGACGTGCCAGAAGCACGTGGCGGACAGTCCGGAATCACCTGTTGGGCATTCGCAACCACCTCTGAGACGTACCAGAACCACGTGCCGTGCACGCCGGAACCACCTACCGGACAGACCGGAATCAACTTTTGGGCATGCCGGAACCACCAGTCAGATGTGCCAGAAACACGTGCCGGAGACGCCGGAAGCACCTGCCGAGCACGTCGCAACCACCTGCTCAACTCGCCTGAACCACCTGCCGGACACGCCAAAATCACCTGCCCGCTACACCAGCACCACTTCGGGGACAAGCCGGAATCACGTGAGGGGCATGCCGGCACAGCCTCTCAGACTGAACCTCGTGCCGGACACCACAGAACCACCTGCCGGACAGACCGGAACCACCTGCCGGACACGCCGGAACCACCGGCTCGACCCGCCGGAACGACCGCTGGACATGCAAAATCACCTGCCGGCTACGCCGGAAACACTTGGCGAACACTCCGGAATCACCTGCCGGGCATGCCGGAACCACCTCTCAGATATGCCAGAACCACGTGCCAATGACCCCGGAAGCACCTGCCGAGCACGCCGGAACCACCTGCTCGACTCGCCAGAACCACCTGCCGGACACGCAAAAATCACCTGCCGGCTACGCCACAACCAGTTGGGGAACACTTCGGAATCACCTGCCGGGCTTGCTGGAACCACCTGCCGGTCATGCCAAAATCACCTGCCAACTACGCCAGTACCACTTGGCGGACACTGTGGAAACACCTGTCGGGCCGGCCGGAACCACATCTCAGACGTGCCAGAACCATGTGCATGAGATGCTGGAACCACACCCCGAACAGACGGAAAACACCTGCCAGACCCGTCTGAACAACCTGCCGAGCACGCCGGAGCCACCTCTCGACTCCTGACATGCCCAAATCACCAGCCGGGTATGCCAGAACCACTTGGCGGACACTCCGGAATCATCTGCCGGACATGCCGGAACCAGCTCTCAGACACACCAGAACCACGTGCCGGAGACGCCGGAAGCACCTGCCGAGCATGCCGGAGCCACCTGCTCGACTCGCCAGAAACACCTGCCGGACACGCCAAAATCACCTGCCGGGTACGCCAGAACCACCTGGCGGACACTCCGAAATCACCTGTCGCGCATGCCGGAACCACCTCTCAGACGTGCCGGAAGCACGTGCCGGACACGCCGGAATCACCTACCGGACAGACCGGAACCACCTGCCGAGCACGCCGGAGCCACCTGTTCGACTCGCTGGAACCACCTGCCGGACAGGCCAATATCAACTGCTGGCTATGCCAGAACCACCTGGGGGACGGTCCGGAATCACCTGCCAGCCATGGCGGAACCACCTCTCAGACGTACCAGAACCACCTGCCGGAGAAGCTGGAAACACGTCCTGGACAGTCTGGAACCACCTGCCGGCCAAGCCTGAACCACCTGCCAAGCACAACGGAACAACCTGCCAGACACGCCAAAATCACCTGCGTGTTATGCCAGAACCACTTGGACGACTCTCCGAAATGACCTGCCGGGCATGTTGGAACCACCTCTCAGACGTGCCAGAAGCACGTGGCGGACAGTCCGGAATCACCTGTTGGGCATACGCAACCACCTCTGAGACGTACCAGAACCACGTGCCGTGCACGCCGGAACCACCTACCGGACAGACCGGAATCAACTTTTGGGCATGCCGGAACCACCAGTCAGATGTGCCAGAAACACGTGCCGGAGACGCCGGAAGCACCTGCCGAGCACGTCGCAACCACCTGCTCAACTCGCCTGAACCACCTGCCGGACACGCCAAAATCACCTGCCCGCTACACCAGCACCACTTCGGGGACAAGCCGGAATCACGTGAGGGGCATGCCGGCACAGCCTCTCAGACTGAACCTCGTGCCGGACACCACAGAACCACCTGCCGGACAGACCGGAACCACCTGCCGGACACGCCGGAACCACCGGCTCGACCCGCCGGAACGACCGCTGGACATGCAAAATCACCTGCCGGCTACGCCGGAAACACTTGGCGAACACTCCGGAATCACCTGCCGGGCATGCCGGAACCACCTGCTCGACTCGCCAGAAACACCTGCCGGACACGCCAAAATCACCTGCCAGGTACGCCAGAACCACCTGGCGGACACTCCGGAATCAGCTGTCGCGCATGCCCGAACCACCTCTCAGACGTGCCGGAAGCACGTGCCGGACACGCCGGAATCACCTACCGGACAGACCGGAACCACCTGCCGAGCACGTCGGAGCCACCTGTTCGACTCGCTGGAACCACCTGCCGGACAGGCCAATATCAACTGCCGGCTATGCCAGAACCACCTGGGGGACGGTCCGGAATCACCTGCCAGCCATGGCGGAACCACCTCTCAGACGTACCAGAACCACCTGCCGGAGAAGCTGGAAACACGTCCTGGACAGTCTGGAACCACCTGCCGGCCAAGCCTGAACCACCTGCCGAGCACAACGGAACAACCTGCCGGACACGCCAAAATCACCTGCGCGTTACGCCAGAACCACTTCGAGGACTCTCCGGAATCACCTGCTGGGCATGCCGGCACCGCCTCTCAGACGTGCCCAGAACCATGTGGCGGACAGACCGGAATCACCTGTTGGGCATGCGCAACCACCTCTGAGACGTACCAGAACCACATGCCGTGCAGGCTGGAAACACCTGCCGGACAGACCGGAATCACCTGTCGGGCATGCCGGAACCACCTCTCAGATATGCCAGAACCACGTGCCAATGACCCCGGAAGCACCTGCCGAGCACGCCGGAACCACATGCTCGAATCGCCAGAACCAGCTGCCGGACACGCAAAAATCACCTGCCGGCTACGCCACAACCAGTTGGGGAACACTTCGGAATCACCTGCCGGGCTTGCTGGAACCACCTGCCGGTCATGCCAAAATCACCTGCCAACTACGCCAGTACCACTTGGCGGACACTGTGGAAACACCTGTCGGGCCGGCCGGAACCACATCTCAGACGTGCCAGAACCATGTGCATGAGATGCTGGAGCCACACCCCGAACAGACGGAAAACACCTGCCAGACCCGTCTGAACAACCTGCCGAGCACACCGGAGCCACCTGCTCGACTCGCCAGAACCACCTAGTGACATGCCCAAATCACCAGCCGGGTATGCCAGAACCACTTGGCGGACACTCCGGAATCATCTGCCGTACATGCCGGAACCAGCTCTCAGACACACCAGAACCACGTGCCGGAGACGCTGGAAGCACCTGCCGAGCATGCCGGAGCCACCTGCTCGACTCGCCAGAAACACCTGCCGGACACGCCAAAATCACCTGCCGGGTACGCCAGAACCACCTGGCGGACACTCCGTAACCACCTGTCGCGCATGCCGGAACCACCTCTCAGACGTGCCGGAAGCATGTGCCAGACACGCCGGAATCACCTACCGGACAGACCGGAACCACCTGCCGAGCACGCCGGAGCCACCTGTTCGACTCGCTGGAACCACCTGCCGGACAGGCCAATATCAAATGCTGGCTATGCCAGAACCACCTGGGGGACGGTCCGGAATCACCTGCCAGCCATGTCGGAACCACCTCTCAGACCTACCAGAACCACCTGCCGGAGAAGCTGGAAACACGTCCTGGACAGTCTGGAACCACCTGCCGGCCAAGCCTGAACCACCTGCCAAGCACAACGGAACAACCTGCCAGACACGCCAAAATCACCTGCGTGTTATGCCAGAACCACTTGGACGACTCCCCGAAATGACCTGCCGGGCAGGTTGGAACCACCTCTCAGACGTGCCAGAAGCACGTGGCGGACAGTCCGGAATCACCTGTTGGGAATACGCAACCACCTCTGAGACGTACCAGAACCACGTGCCGTGCACGCCGGAACCACCTACCGGACAGACCGGAATCAACTTTTGGGCATGCCGGATCCACCAGTCAGATGTGCCAGAAACACGTGCCGGAGACGCCGGAAGCACCTGCTGAGCACGTCGCAACCACCTGCTCAACTCGCCTGAACCACCTGCCGGATACGCCAAAATCACCTGCCCGCTACACCAGCACCACTTCGGGGACAAGCCAGAATCACGTGAGGGGCATGCCGGCACAGCCTCTCAGACTGAACCTCGTGCCGGACACCACAGAACCACCTGCCGGACAGACCGGAACCACCTGCCGGACACGCCGGAACCACCGGCTCGACCCGCCGGAACGACCGCTGGACATGCAAAATCACATGCCGGCTACGCCGGAAACACTTGGCGAACACTCCGGAATCACCTGCCGGACATGCCGGAACCAGCTCTCAGAGACACCAGAACCACGTGCCGGAGACGCCGGAAGCACCTGCCGAGCATGCCGGAGCCACCTGCTCGACTCGCCAGAAACACCTGCCGGACAAGCCAAAATCACCTGCCGGGTACGCCAGAACCAATTGGCGGACACTCCGAAACCACCTGCCGCGCATGCCGGAACCACCTCTCAGACGTGCCGGAAGCACGTGCCGGACACGCCGGAATCACCTACCGGACAGACCGGAACCACCTGCCGAGCACGCCGGAGCCACCTGTTCGACTCGCTGGAACCACCTGCCGGACAGGCCAATATCAAATGCTGGCTATGCCAGAACCACCTGGGGGACGTTCCGGAATCACCTGCCAGCCATGGCGGAACCACCTCTCAGACGTACCAGAACCACCTGCCGGAGAAGCTGGAAACACGTCCTGGACAGACTGGAACCACGTGACGGCCATGCCTCAACCACCTGCCGAGCACGGCGGAACCACCTGCCGGACACGCCAAAATCACCTGCGTGTTATGCCAGAACCACTTGGAGGACTCTCTGGGATGACCTGCCGGGCATGCCGGAACCACCTCTCAGACGTGCCAGAACCATGTGGCGGACAGTCCGGAATCACCTGTTGGGCATGCGCAACCACCTCTGAGACGTACCAGAACCACATGCCGTGCAGGCTGGAACCACCTACCGGACAGACCGGAATCACCTTTCGGGCATGCCGGAACCACCTGTCAGATGTGCCAGAAACACGTGCCGGAGACGCCGGAAGCACCTGCCAAGCACGTCGCAACCACCTGCTCAACTCGCCTGAACCACCTGCCGGACATGCCAAAATCACCTGCCGACTATGCCAGAACCACTTGGCGAACACTCCGGAATCACTTGCCGGGCATGCAGGAACCACCTCTCAGACATGCCAGAACCCCGTGCCAATGACCCCGGAAGCACCAGCCGAGCACGCCGGAACCACCTGCTCGACTCGCCAGAACCACCTGCCGATCACGCAAAAATCACCTGCCGGCTACGCCACAACCAGTTGGTGAACACTTTGGAATCACCTGCCAGGCTTGCTGGAACCACATGCCGGTCATGCCAAAATCACCTGCCAACTACGCCACAACCGCTTGGCGGACACTGCGGAAACACCAGTCGGGCCGGCTGGAACCACATCTCAGACGTGCCAGAAACGTGTTCATGAGATGCTGGAACCACACCCCGAACAGACGGATACCACCTGCCAGAACCGCCTGAACCACCTGCTGAGCACGCCGGAACCACCTGCTCGACTCACCGGTACCACCTCCCTGACACGCCAAAATCACCTGCTGGGTATGCCAGAACCACTTGGCGGACACTCCGGAATCATCTGCCGGACATGCTGGAACCAGCTCTCAGACACACCAGAACCAAGTGCCGGAGACGCCGGAAGCACCTACCGAGCATGCCGGAGCCACCTGCTCGACTCGCCGGAAACACCTGCCGGACACGCCAAAGTCACCTGCCGGGTATGCCAGAACCACCTGGCGGACACTACGGAATCACCTGCCGCGCATGCCGGAACCACCTCTCAGACGTGCCGGAAGCACGTGCCAGACACGCCGGAAACACCTTCCGGACAGACCGGAACCACCTGCCAAGAACGCCGGAGCCACCTGTTCGACTCGCTGGAACCACCTGCCGGACAGGCCAATATCAACTGCTGGCTATGCCAGAACCACCTGGGGGACAGTCCGGGATCACCTGCCAGCCATGGCGGAACCACCTCTCAGACGTACCAGAACCACCTGCCGGAGAAGCTGGAAACACGTCCTGGACAGACTGGAACCACGTGACGGCCATGCCTGAACCACCTGCCGAGCACGGCGGAACCACCTGCCGGACACGCCAAAATCACCTGCGGGCTACGCCAGAACCACTTGGACGAGTCTCCGAAATGACCTGCCGGGCATGTTGGAACCACCTCTCAGACGTGCCAGAAGCACGTGGCGGACAGTCCGGAATCACCTGTTGGGCATACGCAACCACCTCTGAGACGTACCAGAACCACGTGCCGTGCACGCCGGAACCACCTACCGGACAGACCGGAATCAACTTTTGGGCATGCCGGAACCACCAGTCAGATGTGCCAGAAACACGTGCCGGAGACGCCGGAAGCACCTGCCGAGCACGTCGCAACCACCTGCTCAACTCGCCTGAACCACCTGCCGGACACGCCAGAATCACCTGCCCGCTACACCAGCACCACTTCGGGGACAAGCCGGAATCACGTGAGGGGCATGCCGGCACAGCCTCTCAGACTGAACCTCGTGCCGGACACCACAGAACCACCTGCCGGACAGACCGGGACCACCTGACGGACACGCCGGAACCACCGGCTCGACCCGCCGGAACGACCGCTGGACATGCAAAATCACCTGCCGGCTACGCCGGAAACACTTGGCGAACACTCCGGAATCACCTGCCGGGCATGCCGGAACCACCTCTCAGATATGCCAGAACCACGTGCCAATGACCCCGGAAGCACCTGCCGAGCATGCCGGAACCACATGCTCGAATCGCCAGAACCAGCTGCCGGACACGCAAAAATCACCTGCCGGCTACGCCACAACCAGTTGGGGAACACTTCGGAATCACCTGCCGGGCTTGCTGGAACCACCTGCCGGTCATGCCAAAATCACCTGCCAACTACGCCAGTACCACTTGGCGGACACTGTGGAAACACCTGTCGGGCCGGCCGGAACCACATCTCAGACGTGCCAGAACCATGTGCATGAGATGCTGGAGCCACACCCCGAACAGACGGAAAACACCTGCCAGACCCGTCTGAACAACCTGCCGAGCACACCGGAGCCACCTGCTCGACTCGCCAGAACCACCTAGTGACATGCCCAAATCACCAGCCGGGTATGCCAGAACCACTTGGCGGACACTCCGGAATCATCTGCCGTACATGACGGAAGCAGCTCTCAGACACACCAGAACCACGTGCCGGAGACGCCGGAAGCACCTGCCGAGCATGCCGCAGCCACCTGCTCGACTCGCCAGAAACACCTGCCGGACACGCCAAAATCACCGCCGGGTACGCCAGAACCACCTGGCGGACACTCCGAAATCACCTGTCGCGCATGCCGGAACCACCTCTCACACGTGCCGGAAGCACGTGCCGGACACGCCGGAATCACCTACCGGACAGACCGGAACCACCTGCCGAGCACGCCGGAGCCACCTGTTCGACTCGCTGGAACCACCTGCCGGACAGGCCAATATCAACTGCTGGCTATGCCAGAACCACCTGGGGGACGGTCCGGAATCACCTGCCAGCCATGGCGGAACCACCTCTCAGACGTACCAGAACCACCTGCCGGAGAAGCTGGAAACACGTCCTGGACAGTCTGGAACCACCTGCCGGCCAAGCCTGAACCACCTGCCAAGCACAACGGAACAACCTGCCAGACACGCCAAAATCACCTGCGTGTTATGCCAGAACCACTTGGAGGACTCTCTGGGATGACCTGCCGGGCATGCCGGAACCACCTCTCAGACGTGCCAGAACCATGTGGCGGACAGTCCGGAATCACCTGTTGGGCATGCGCAACCACCTCTGAGACGTACCAGAACCACATGCCGTGCAGGCTGGAACCACCTACCGGACAGACCGGAATCACCTTTCGGGCATGCCGGAACCACCTGTCAGATGTGCCAGAAACACGTGCCGGAGACGCCGGAAGCACCTGCCAAGCACGTCGCAACCACCTGCTCAACTCGCCTGAAGCACCTGCCGGACATGCCAAAATCACCTGCCGACTATGCCAGAACCACTTGGCGAACACTCCGGAATCACTTGCCGGGCATGCAGGAACCACCTCTCAGACATGCCAGAACCCCGTGCCAATGACCCCGGAAGCACCAGCCGAGCACGCCGGAACCACCTGCTCGACTCGCCAGAACCACCTGCCGATCACGCAAAGATCACCTGCCGGCTACGCCACAACCAGTTGGTGAACACTTTGGAATCACCTGTCAGGCTTGCTGGAACCACCTGCCAGTCATGCCAAAATCAGCTGCCAACTACGCCAGAACCGCTTGGCGGACACTGCGGAAACACCTGTCGGGCCGGCTGGAACCACCTCTCAGACGTGCCAGAACCATGTGGCGGACAGTCCGGGATCACCTGTTGGGCATGCGCAACCACCTCTGAGACGTACCAGAACCACATGCCGTGCAGGCTGGAACCACCTACCGGACAGACCGGAATCACCTTTCGGGTATGCCGGAACCACCTGTCAGATGTGCCAGAAACACGTGCCGGAGACGCCGGAAGCACCTGCCAAGCACGTTGGAACCACCTGCTCAACTCGCCTGAAGCACCTGCCGGACATACCAAAATCACCTGCCGTCTATGCCAGAACCACTTGGCGAACACTCCGGAATCACTTGCCGGGCATGCAGGAACCACCTCTCAGACATGCCAGAACCCCGTGCCAATGACCCCGGAAGCACCAGCCGAGCACGCCGGAACCACCTGCTCGACTCGCCAGGACCACCTGCCGATCACGCAAAGATCACCTGCCAACTACGCCAGAACCGCTTGGCGGACACTGCGGAAACACCTGTCGGGCCGGCTGGAACCACATCTCAGATGTGCCAGAAACGTGTTCATGAGATGCTGGAACCACACCCCGAACAGACGGATACCACCTGCCAGAACCGCCTGAACCACCTGCTGAGCACGCCGGAACCACCTGCTGGACTCGCCTGAACCACCTCCCGGACACGCCAAAATCACCTGCCCGCTACACCAGCACCACTTCGGGGACAAGCCGGAATCACGTAAGGGGCATGCCGGCACAGCCTCTCAGAATGAACCTCGTGCCGGACACCACAGAACCACCTGCCGGACAGACCGGAACCACCTGCCGGACACGCCGGAACCACCGGCTGGACCCGCCGGAACGACCGCTGGACATGCAAAATCACCTGCCGGCTACGCCGGAAACACTTGGCGAACACTCCGGAATCACCTGCCGGGCATGCCGGAACCACCTCTCAGATATGCCAGAACCACGTGCCATTGACCCCGGAAGCACCTGCCGAGCACGCCGGAACCACCTGCTCGACTCGCCAGAACCACCTGCCGGACACGCCAAAATCACCTGCCGGCTACGCCACAACCAGTTGGGGAACACTTCGGAATCACCTGCCGGGCTTGCTGGAACCACCTGCCGGTCATGCCAAAATCACCTGCCAACTACGCCAGTACCACTTGGCGGACACTGTGGAAACACCTGTCGGGCCGGCCGGAACCACATCTCAGACGTGCCAGAACCATGTGCATGACATGCTGGAACCACACCCCGAACAGACGGAAAACACCTGCCAGACCCGTCTGAACAACCTGCCGAGCACGCCGAGCCACCTGCTCGACTCGTCGGAACCACCTACCTGACATGCCCAAATCACCAGCCGGGTATGCCAGAACCACTTGGCGGACACTCCGGAATCATCTGCCGGACATGCCGGAACCAGCTCTCAGACACACCGGAACCACGTGTCGGAGACGCCGGAAGCACCTGCCGAGCATGCCGGAGCCACCTGCTCGACTCGCCAGAAACACCTGCTGGACACGCCAAAATCACCTGCCGGGTACGCCAGAACCACCTGGCGGACACTCCGAAACCACCTGTCACGCATGCCGGAACCACCTCTCAGACGTGCCGGAAGCACGTGCCGGACACGCCGGAATCACCTACCGGACAGACCGGAACCACCTGCCGAGCACGCCGGAGCCACCTGATCGACTCGCTGGAACCACCTGCCGGACAGGCCAATATCAACTGCTGGCTATGCCAGAACCACCTGGGGGACGGTCCGGAATCACCTGCCTGCCATGGCGGAACCACCTCTCAGACGTACCAGAACCACCTGCCGGAGAAGCTGGAAACACGTCCTGGACAGTCTGGAACCACCTGCCGGCCAAGCCTGAACCACCTGCCAAGCACAACGGAACAACCTGCCAGACACGCCAAAATCACCTGCGTGTTATGCCAGAACCACTTGGAGGACTCTCTGGGATGACCTGCCGGGCATGCCGGAACCACCTCTCAGACGTGCCAGAACCATGTGGCGGACAGTCCGGAATCACCTGTTGGGCATGCGCAACCACCTCTGAGACGTACCAGAACCACATGCCGTGCAGGCTGGAACCACCTACCGGACAGACCGGAATCACCTTTCGGGCATGCCGGAACCACCTGACAGATGTGCCAGAAACACGTGCCGGAGACGCCGGAAGCACCTGCCAAGCACGTTGGAACCACCTGCTCAACTCGCCTGAACCACCTGCCGGACATGCCAAAATCACCTGCCGACTATGCCAGAACCACTTGGCGAACACTCCGGAATCACTTGCCGGGCATGCAGGAACCACCTGTCAGACATGCCAGAACCCCGTGCCAATGACCCCGGAAGCACCAGCCGAGCACGCCGGAACCACCTGCTCGACTCGCCAGAACCACCTGCCGATCACGCAAAAATCACCTGCCGGCTACGCCACAACCAGTTGGTGAACACTTTGGAATCACCTGCCAGGCTTGCTGGAACCACCTGCCAGTCATGCCAAAATCACCTGCCAACTACGCCAGAACCGCTTGGCGGACACTGCGGAAACACCTGTCGGGCCGGCTGGAACCATATCTCAGACGTGCCAGAAACGTGTTCATGAGATGCTGGAACCACACCCCGAACAGACGGATACCACCTGCCAGAACCGCCTGAACCACCTGCTGAGCACGCCGGAGCCACCTGCTCGACTCACCGGTACCACCTCCCTGACACGCCAAAATCACCTGCTGGGTATGCCAGAACCACTTGGCGGACACTCCGGAATCATCTGCCGGACATGCCGGAACCAGCTCTCAGACACACCAGAACCAAGTGCCGGAGACGCCGGAAGCACCTGCCGAGCATGCCGGAGCCACCTGCTCGACTCGCCGGAAACACCTGCCGGACACGCCAAAGTCACCTGCCGGGTATGCCAGAACCACCTGGCGGACACTACGGAATCACCTGCCGCGCATGCCGGAACCACCTCTCAGACGTGCCGGAAGCACGTGCCAGACACGCCGGAAACACCTACCGGACAGACCGGAACCACCTGCCGAGCACGCCGGAGCCACCTGTTCGACTCGCTGGAACCACCTGCCGGACAGGCCAATATCAACTGCTGGCTATGCCAGAACCACCTGGGGGACAGTCCGGGATCACCTGCCAGCCATGGCGGAACCACCTCTCAGACGTACCAGAACCACCTGCCGGAGAAGCTGGAAACACGTCCTGGACAGACTGGAACCACGTGACGGCCATGCCTGAACCACCTGCCGACCAGGGCAGAACCACCTGTCGGACTCGCCAAAATCACCTGCGGGCTACGGCAGAACCCCTTGGACGACTCTCCGAAATGACCCGCCGGGCATGTTGGAACCACCTCTCAGACGTGCCAGAAGCACGTGGCGGACAGTCCGGAATCACCTGTTGGGCATACGCAACCACCTCTGACACGTACCAGAACCACGTGCCGTGCACGCCGGAACCACCAGTCAGATGTGCCAGGAACACGTGCCGGAGACGCCGGAAGCACCTGCCGAGCACGTCGCAACCACCTGCTCAACTCGCCTGAACCACCTGCCGGACACGCCAAAATCACCTGCCCACTACACCAGCACCACTTCGGGGACAAGCCGGAATCACGTGAGGGGCATGCCGGCACAGCCTCTCAGACTGAACCTCGTGCCGGACACCACAGAACCACCTGCCGGACAGACCGGAACCACCTGCCGCACACGCCGGAACCACCGGCTCGACCCGCCGGAACGACCGCTGGACATGCAAAATCACCTGCCGGCCACGCCGGAAACACTTGGCGAACACTCCGGAATCACCTGCAGGGCATGCCGGAACCACCTCTCAGATATGCCAGAACCATGTGCCAATGACCCCGGAAGCACCTGCCGAGCACGCCGGAACCACCTGCTCGACTCGCCAGAACCACCTGCCGGACAGCCCAATATCAACTGCTGGCTATGCCAGAACCACCTGGGGGACAGTCCGGGATCACCTGCCAGCCATGGCGGAACCACCTCTCAGACGTACCAGAACCACCTGCCAGAGAAGCTGGAAACACGTCCTGGACAGACTGGAACCACGTGACGGCCATGCCTGAACCACCTGCCGAGCACGGCGGAACCACCTGCCGGACACGCCAAAATCACCTGCGGGCTACGCCAGAACCACTTGGACGAGTCTCCGAAATGACCTGCCGGGCATGTTGGAACCACCTCTCAGACGTGCCAGAAGCACGTGGCGGACAGTCCGGAATCACCTGTTGGGCATACGCAACCACCTCTGAGACGTACCAGAACCACGTGCCGTGCACGCCGGAACCACCTACCGGACAGACCGGAATCAACTTTTGGG
Source organism: Equus przewalskii (assembly GCF_037783145.1). NCBI lineage: Eukaryota > Metazoa > Chordata > Mammalia > Perissodactyla > Equidae > Equus > Equus przewalskii. The sequence continues at coordinate 21,222 of NW_027227322.1, read as the reverse complement.
CATGCCGGAACCACCAGTCAGATGTGCCAGAAACACGTGCCGGAGACGCCGGAAGCACCTGCCGAGCACGTCGCAACCACCTGCTCAACTCGCCTGAACCACCTGCCGGACACGCCAGAATCACCTGCCCGCTACACCAGCACCACTTCGGGGACAAGCCGGAATCACGTGAGGGGCATGCCGGCACAGCCTCTCAGACTGAACCTCGTGCCGGACACCACAGAACCACCTGCCGGACAGACCGGGACCACCTGACGGACACGCCGGAACCACCGGCTCGACCCTCCGGAACGACCGCTGGACATGCAAAATCACCTGCCGGCTACGCCGGAAACACTTGGCGAACACTCCGGAATCACCTGCCGGGCATGCCGGAACCACCTCTCAGATATGCCAGAACCACGTGCCAATGACCCCGGAAGCACCTGCCGAGCATGCCGGAACCACATGCTCGAATCGCCAGAACCAGCTGCCGGACACGCAAAAATCACCTGCCGGCTACGCCACAACCAGTTGGGGAACACTTCGGAATCACCTGCCGGGCTTGCTGGAACCACCTGCCGGTCATGCCAAAATCACCTGCCAACTACGCCAGTACCACTTGGCGGACACTGTGGAAACACCTGTCGGGCCGGCCGGAACCACATCTCAGACGTGCCAGAACCATGTGCATGAGATGCTGGAGCCACACCCCGAACAGACGGAAAACACCTGCCAGACCCGTCTGAACAACCTGCCGAGCACACCGGAGCCACCTGCTCGACTCGCCAGAACCACCTAGTGACATGCCCAAATCACCAGCCGGGTATGCCAGAACCACTTGGCGGACACTCCGGAATCATCTGCCGTACATGACGGAAGCAGCTCTCAGACACACCAGAACCACGTGCCGGAGACGCCGGAAGCACCTGCCGAGCATGCCGCAGCCACCTGCTCGACTCGCCAGAAACACCTGCCGGACACGCCAAAATCACCGCCGGGTACGCCAGAACCACCTGGCGGACACTCCGAAATCACCTGTCGCGCATGCCGGAACCACCTCTCACACGTGCCGGAAGCACGTGCCGGACACGTCGGAATCACCTACCGGACAGACCGGAACCACCTGCCGAGCACGCCGGAGCCACCTGTTCGACTTGCTGGAACCACCTGCCGGACAGGCCAATATCAACTGCTGGCTATGCCAGAACCACCTGGGGGATGGTCCGGAATCACCTGCCAGCCATGGCGGAACCACCTCTCAGACGTACCAGAACCACCTGCCGGAGAAGCTGGAAACACGTCCTGGACAGTCTGGAACCACCTGCCGGCCAAGCCTGAACCACCTGCCAAGCACAACGGAACAACCTGCCAGACACGCCAAAATCACCTGCGTGTTATGCCAGAACCACTTGGACGACTCTCCGAAATGACCTGCCGGGCATGCCGGAACCACCTCTCAGACGTGCCAGAACCATGTGGCGGACAGTCCGGAATCACCTGTTGGGCATGCGCAACCACCTCTGAGACGTACCAGAACCACATGCCGTGCAGGCTGGAACCACCTACCGGACAGACCGGAATCACCTTTCGGGCATGCCGGAACCACCTGTCAGATGTGCCAGAAACACGTGCCGGAGACGCCGGAAGCACCTGCCAAGCACGTCGCAACCACCTGCTCAACTCGCCTGAAGCACCTGCCGGACATGCCAAAATCACCTGCCGACTATGCCAGAACCACTTGGCGAACACTCCGGAATCACTTGCCGGGAATGCAGGAACCACCTCTCAGACATGCCAGAACACCGTGCCAATGACCCCGGAAGCACCAGCCGAGCACGCCGGAACCACCTGCTCGACTCGCCAGAACCACCTGCCGATCACGCAAAGATCACCTGCCGGCTACGCCACAACCAGTTGGTGAACACTTTGGAATCACCTGTCAGGCTTGCTGGAACCACCTGCCAGTCATGCCAAAATCACCTGCCAACTACGCCAGAACCGCTTGGCGGACACTGCGGAAACACCTGTCGGGCCGGCTGGAACCACCTCTCAGACGTGCCAGAACCATGTGGCGGACAGTCCGGGATCACCTGTTGGGCATGCGCAACCACCTCTGAGACGTACCAGAACCACATGCCGTACAGGCTGGAACCACCTACCGGACAGACCGGAATCACCTTTCGGGTATGCCGGAACCACCTGTCAGATGTGCCAGAAACACGTGCCGGAGACGCCGGAAGCACCTGCCAAGCACGTTGGAACCACCTGCTCAACTCGCCTGAAGCACCTGCCGGACATACCAAAATCACCTGCCGACTATGCCAGAACCACTTGGCGAACACTCCGGAATCACTTGCCGGGCATGCAGGAACCACCTCTCAGACATGCCAGAACCCCGTGCCAATGACCCCGGAAGCACCAGCCGAGCACGCCGGAACCACCTGCTCGACTCGCCAGAACCACCTGCCGATCACGCAAAAATCACCTGCCGGCTACGCCACAACCAGTTGGTGAACACTTTGGAATCACCTGCCAGGCTTGCTGGAACCACCTGCCGGTCATGCCAAAATCAGCTGCCAACTACGCCAGAACCACTTGGCGGACACTGCGGAAACACCTGTCGGGCCGGCTGGAACCACATCTCAGACGTGCCAGAAACGTGTTCATGAGATGCTGGAACCACACCCCGAACAGACGGATACCACCTGCCAGAACCGCCTGAACCACCTGCTGAGCACGCCGGAACCACCTGCTGGACTCGCCTGAACCACCTGCCGGACACGCCAAAATCACCTGCCCGCTACACCAGCACCACTTCGGGGACAAGCCGGAATCACGTGAGGGGCATGCCGGCACAGCCTCTCAGACTGAACCTCGTGCCGGACACCACAGAACCACCTGCCGGACAGACCGGAACCACCTGCCGGACACGCCGGAACCACCGGCTCGACCCGCCGGAACGACCGCTGGACATGCAAAATCACCTGCCGGCCACGCCGGAAACACTTGGCGAACACTCCGGAATCACCTGCAGGGCATGCCGGAACCACCTCTCAGATATGCCAAAACCATGTGCCAATGACCCCGGAAGCACCTGCCGAGCACGCCGGAACCACCTGCTCGACTCGCCAGAACCACCTGCTGGACACGCAAAAATCACCTGCCGGCTACGCCACAACCAGTTGGGGAACACTTCGGAATCACCTGCCGGGCTTGCTGGAACCACCTGCCGGTCATGCCAAAATCACCTGCCAACTACGCCAGTACCACTTGGCGGACACTCCGGAATCATCTGCCGGACATGCCGGAACCAGCTCTCAGACACACCAGAACCAAGTGCCGGAGACGCCGGAAGCACCTGCCGAGCATGCCGGAGCCACCTGCTCGACTCGCCAGAAACACCTGCCGGACACGCCAAAATCACCTGCCGGGTATGCCAGAACCACCTGGCGGACACTACGGAATCACCTGCCGCGCATGCCGGAATCACCTCTCAGACGTGCCGGAAGCACGTGCCGGACACGCCGGAAACACCTACCGGACAGACCGGAACCACCTGCCAAGAACGCCGGAGCCACCTGTTCGACTCGCTGGAACCACCTGCCGGACAGGCCAATATCAACTGCTGGCTATGCCAGAACCACCTGGGGGACAGTCCGGGATCACCTGCCAGCCATGGCGGAACCACCTCTCAGACGTACCAGAACCACCTGCCGGAGTAGCTGGAAAGACGTACTGGACAGACTGGAACCACGTGACGGCCATGCCTGAACCACCTGCCGAGCACGGCGGAACCACCTGCCGGACACGCCAAAATCACCTGCGGGCTACGCCAGAACCACTTGGACGAGTCTCCGAAATGACCTGCCGGGCATGTTGGAACCACCTCTCAGACGTGCCAGAAGCACGTGGCGGACAGTCCGGAATCACCTGTTGGGCATACGCAACCACCTCTGACACGTACCAGAACCACGTGCCGTGCAGGCCGGAACCACCTACCGGACAGACTGGAATCAAATTGTGGGCATCCTGGAACCGCCAGTCAGATGTGCCAGAAACACGTGCCGGAGACGCCGGAAGCACCTGCCGATCACGTCGCAAGCACCTGCTCAGCTCGCCTGAACCACCTGCCGGACACGCCAAAATCACCTGCCCGCTACACCAGCACCACTTCGCGGACAAGCCGGAATCACGTGAGGGTCATGCCGGCACTGCCTCTCAGACTGAACCTCGTGCCGGACACCACAGAACCACCTGCCGGACAGACCGGAACCACCTGCGGCACACGCCGGAAGCACCGGCTCGACCCGCAGGAACGACCGCTGGACATGCAAAATCACCTGCCGGCTACGCCGGAAACACTTGGCGAACACTCCGGAATCACCTGCCGAGCACGCCGGAGCCACCTGTTCGACTCGCTGGAACCACCTGCCGGACAGGCCAATATCAACTGCTGGCTATGCCAGAACCACCTGGGGGACGGTCCGGAATCGCCTGCCAGCCATGGCGGAACCACCTCTCAGACGTACCAGAACCACCTGCCGGAGAAGCTGGAAACACGTCCTGGACAGTCTGGAACCACCTGCCGGCCAAGCCTGAACCACCTGCCAAGCACAACGGAACAACCTGCCAGACACGCCAAAATCACCTGCGTGCTATGCCAGAACCACTTGGAGGACTCTCCGGGATGACCTGCCGGGCATGCCGGAACCACGTCTCAGACGTGCCAGAACCATGTGGCGGACAGTCCGGGATCACCTGTTGGGCATGCGCAAACACCTCTGAGACGTACCAGAACCACATGCCGTGCAGGCTGGAACCACCTACCGGACAGACCGGAATCACCTTTCGGGCATGCCGGAACCACCAGTCAGATGTGCCAGAAACACGTGCCGGAGACGCCGGAAGCACCTGCCGAGCACGTCGCAACCACCTGCTCAACTCGCCTGAACCACCTGCCGGACACGCCAAAATCACCTGCCCGCTACACCAGCACCACTTCGGGGACAAGCCGGAATCACGTGAGGGGCATGCCGGCACAGCCTCTCAGACTGAACCTCGTGCCGGACACCACAGAACCACCTGCCGGACAGACCGGAACCACCTGCCGGACACGCCGGAACGACCGCTGGAGATGCAAAGTCACCTGTCGGCTACGCCGGAAACACTTGGCGAACACTCCGGAATCACCTGCCGGGCATGCCGGAACCACCTCTCAGATATGCCAGAACCACGTGACAATGACCCCGGAAGCACCTGCCGAGCACGCCGGAACCACTTGCTCGACTCGCCAGAGCCACCTGCCGGACACTGAAAAATCACCTGCCGGCTACGCCACAACCAGTTGGCGAACACTTCGGAATCACCTGCCGGGCCTGCTGGAACCACCTGCCGGTCATGCCAAAATCACCTGCCAACTATGCCAGTACCACTTGGCGGACACTGTGGAAACACCTGTCGGGCCGGCCGGAACCACATCTCAGACGTGCCAGAACCATGTGCATGAGATGCTGGAACCACACCCCGAACAGACGGAAAACACCTGCCAGACCCGTCTGAACAACCTGCCGAGCACGCCGGAGCCACCTGCTCGACTCGTCGGAACCACCTACCTGACATGCCCAAATCACCAGCCGGGTATGCCAGAACCACTTGGCGGACACTCCGGAATCATCTGCCGGACATGCCGGAACCAGCTCTCAGACACACCAGAACCACGTGCCGGAGACGCCGGAAGCACCTGCCGAGCATGCCGGAGCCACCTGCTCGACTCGCCAGAAACACCTGCCGGACACGCCAAAATCACCTGCCGGGTACGCCAGAACCACCTGGCGGACACTCCGAAATCACCTGTCGCGCATGCCGGAACCACCTCTCAGACGTGCCGGAAGCACGTGCCGGACACGCCGGAATCACCTACCGGACAGACCGGAACCACCTGCCGAGCACGCCGGAGCCACCTGTTCGACTCGCTGGAACCACCTGCCGGACAGGCCAATATCAACTGCTGGCTATGCCAGAACCACCTGGGGGAAGGTCCGGAATCACCTGCCAGCCATGGCGGAACCACCTCTCAGACGTACCAGAACCACCTGCCGGAGAAGCTGGAAACACGTCCTGGACAGTCTGGAACCACCTGCCGGCCAAGCCTGAACCACCTGCCAAGCACAACGGAACAACCTGCCAGACACGCCAAAATCACCTGCGTGTTATGCCAGAACCACTTGGAGGACTCTCTGGGATGACCTGCTGGGCATGCCGGAACCACCTCTCAGACGTGTCAGAACCATGTGGCGGACAGTCCGGAATCACCTGTTGGGCATGCGCAACCACCTCTGAGACGTACCAGAACCACATGCCGTGCAGGCTGGAACCACCTACCGGACAGACCGGAATCACCTTTTGGGCATGCCGGAACCACCTGTCAGATGTGCCAGAAACACGTGCCGGAGACGCCGGAAGCACCTGCCAAGCACGTTGGAACCACCTGCTCAACTCGCCTGAACCACCTGCCGGACATGCCAAAATCACCTGCCGACTACGCCAGCACCACTTCGGGGACAAGCCGGAATCACGTGAGGGGCATGCAGGCACCACCTCTCAGACTGAACCTCGTGCCGGACACCACAGAACCACCTGCCGGACAGACCGGAACCACCTGCCGGACACGCCGGAACCACCGGCTCGACTCGCCGGAACCACCGCTGACATGCAAAATCACCTGCCAGGTATGCCAGAAACACTTGGCGAACACTCCGGAATCACCTGCCGGGCATGCCGGAACCAGCTCTCAGACATGCCAGAACCAAGTGCCAAAGACCCCGGAAGCACCTGCCGAGCATGCCGGAACCACCTGCTCGACTCGCCAGAAACACCTGCCTGACACGCCAAAATCACCTGCCGGGTATGCCAGAACCACCTGGCGGACACTACGGAATCACCTGTCGCGCATGCCGGAACCACCTCTCAGACGTGCCGGAAGCACGTGCCAGACACGCCGGAAACACCTACCGGACAGACCGGAACCACCTGCCGAGCATGCCGGAGCCACCTGTTCGACTCGCTGGAACCACCTGCCGGACAGGCCAATATCAACTGCTGGCTATGCCAGAACCACCTGGGGGACGGTCCGGAATCACCTGCCAGCCATGGCGGAACCACCTCTCAGACGTACCAGAACCACCTGCCGGAGAAGCTGGAAACACGTCCTGGACAGTCTGGAACCACCTGCCGGCCAAGCCTGAACCACCTGCCAAGCACGACGGAACAACCTGCCAGACACGCCAAAATCACCTGCGTGCTATGCCAGAACCACTTGGACGACTCTCCGGGATGACCTGCCGGGCATGTCGGAACCACCTCTCAGACGTGCCAGAACCATGTGGCGGACAGTCCGGAATCACCTGTGGGGCATGCGCAACCACCTCTGAGACGTACCAGAACCACATGCCGTGCAGGCTGGAACCACCTACCGGACAGACCGGAATCACCTGTTGGGCATACGCAACCACCTCTGACACGTACCAGAACCACGTCCGTGCACGCCGGAACCACCTACCGGACAGACCGGAATCAACTTTTGGGCATGCCGGAACCACCAGTCAGATGTGCCAGAAACACGTGCCGGAGACGCCGGAAGCACCTGCCGAGCACGTCGCAACCACCTGCTCAACTCGCCTGAACCACCTGCCGGACACGCCAAAATCACCTGCCCGCTACACCAGCACCACTTCGGGGACAAGCCGGAATCACGTGAGGGGCATGCCGGCACAGCCTCTCAGACTGAACCTCGTGCCGGACACCACAGAACCACCTGCCGGACAGACCGGAACCACCTGCCGGACACGCCGGAACCACCGGCTCGACCCGCCGGAACGACCGCTGGACATGCAAAATCACCTGCCGGCTACGCCGGAAACACTTGGCGAACACTCCGGAATCACCTGCCGGGCATGCCGGAACCACCTCTCAGATATGCCAGAACCACGTGCCAATGACCCCGGAAGCACCTGCCGAGCACGCCGGAACCACCTGCTCGACTCGCCAGAACCACCTGCCGGACACGCAGAAATCACCTGCCGGCTACGCCACAACCAGTTGGGGAACACTTTGGAATCACCTGCCGGGCTTGCTGGAACCACCTGCCAGTCATGCCAAAATCACCTGCCAACTACGCCAGTACCACTTGGCGGACACTGTGGAAACACCTGTCGGGCCGGCCGGAACCACATCTCAGACGTGCCAGAACCATGTGCATGAGATGCTGGAACCACACCCCGAACAGACGGAAAACACCTGCCAGACCCGTCTGAACAACCTGCCGAGCACGCCGGAGCCACCTGCTCGACTCGCCGGAACCACCTACCTGACATGCCCAAATCACCAGCCGGGTATGCCAGAACCACTTGGCGGACACTCCGGAATCATCTGCCGGACATGCCGGAACCAGCTCTCAGACACACCAGAACCACGTGCCGGAGACGCCGGAAGCACCTGCCGAGCATGCCGGAGCCACCTGCTCGACTCGCCAGAAACACCTGCCGGACACGCCAAAATCACCTGCCGGGTACGCCAGAACCACCTGGCGGACACTCCGAAATCACCTGTCGCGCATGCCGGAACCACCTCTCAGACGTGCCGGAAGCACGTGCCGGACACGCCGGAATCACCTACCGGACAGACCGGAACCACCTGCCGAGCACGCCGGAGCCACCTGTTCGACTCGCTGGAACCACCTGCCGGACAGGCCAATATCAACTGCTGGCTATGCCAGAACCACCTGGGGGACGGTCCGGAATCACCTGCCAGCCATGGCGGAACCACCTCTCAGACGTACCAGAACCACCTGCCGGAGAAGCTGGAAACACGTCCTGGACAGTCTGGAACCACCTGCCGGCCAAGCCTGAACCACCTGCCAAGCACAACGGAACAACCTGCCAGACACGCCAAAATCACCTGCGTGTTATGCCAGAACCACTTGGAGGACTCTCTGGGATGACCTGCCGGGCATGCCGGAACCACCTCTCAGACGTGCCAGAACCATGTGGCGGACAGTCCGGAATCACCTGTTGGGCATGCGCAACCACCTCTGAGACGTACCAGAACCACATGCCGTGCAGGCTGGAACCACCTACCGGACAGACCGGAATCACCTTTCGGGCATGCCGGAACCACCTGTCAGATGTGCCAGAAACACGTGCCGGAGACGCCGGAAGCACCTGCCAAGCACGTTGGAACCACCTGCTCAACTCGCCTGAACCACCTGCCGGACATGCCAAAATCACCTGCCGACTATGCCAGAACCACTTGGCGAACACTCCGGAATCACTTGCCGGGCATGCAGGAACCACCTCTCAGACATGCCAGAACCCCGTGCCAATGACCCCGGAAGCACCAGCCGAGCACGCCGGAACCACCTGCTCGACTCGCCAGAACCACCTGCCGATCACGCAAAAATCACCTGCCGGCTACGCCACAACCAGTTGGTGAACACTTTGGAATCACCTGCCAGGCTTGCTGGAACCACCTGCCGGTCATGCCAAAATCAGCTGCCAACTACGCCAGAACCGCTTGGCGGACACTGCGGAAACACCTGTCGGGCCGGCTGGAACCACATCTCAGACGTGCCAGAAACGTGTTCATGAGATGCTGGAACCACACCCCGAACAGACGGATACCACCTGCCAGAACCGCCTGAACCACCTGCTCAGCACGCCGGAACCACCTGCTCGACTCTCCTGAACCACCTGCCGGACACGCCAAAATCACCTGCCCGCTACACCAGCACCACTTCGGGGACAAGCCGGAATCACGTGAGGGGCATGCCGGCACAGCCTCTCAGACTGAACCTCGTGCCGGACACCACAGAACCACCTGCCGGACAGACCGGAACCACCTGCCGGACACGCCGGAACCACTGCCTCGACCCGCCGGAACGACCGCTGGACATGCAAAATCACCTGCCGGCTACGCCGGAAACACTTGGCGAACACTCCGGAATCACCTGCCGGGCATGCCGGAACCACCTCTCAGATATGCCAGAACCACGTGACAATGACCCCGGAAGCACCTGCCGAGCACGCCGGAACCACCTGCTCGACTCGCCAGAACCACCTGCCGGACACGCAGAAATCACCTGCCGGCTACGCCACAACCAGTTGGGGAACACTTCGGAATCACCTGCCGGGCTTGCTGGAACCACCTGCCGGTCATGCCAAAATCACCTGCCAACTACGCCAGTACCACTTGGCGGACACTGTGGAAACACCTGTCGGGCCGGCCGGAACCACATCTCAGACGTGCCAGAACCATGTGCATGAGATGCTGGAACCACACCCCGAACAGACGGAAAACACCTGCCAGACCCGTCTGAACAACCTGCCGAGCACGCCGGAGCCACCTGCTCGACTCGCCGGAACCACCTACCTGACATGCCCAAATCACCAGCCGGGTATGCCAGAACCACTTGGCGGACACTCCGGAATCATCTGCCGGACATGCCGGAACCAGCTCTCAGACACACCAGAACCACGTGCCGGAGACGCCGGAAGCACCTGCCGAGCATGCCGGAGCCACCTGCTCGACTCGCCAGAAACACCTGCCGGACACGCCAAAATCACCTGCCGGGTACGCCAGAACCACCTGGCGGACACTCCGTAACCACCTGTCGCGCATGCCGGAACCACCTCTCAGACGTGCCGGAAGCATGTGCCGGACACGCCGGAATCACCTACCGGACAGACCGGAACCACCTGCCGAGCACGCCGGAGCCACCTGTTCGACTCGCTGGAACCACCTGCCGGACAGGCCAGTATCAAATGCTGGCTATGCCAGAACCACCTGGGGGACGGTCCGGAATCACCTGCCAGCCATGTCGGAACCACCTCTCAGACCTACCAGAACCACCTGCCGGAGAAGCTGGAAACACGTCCTGGACAGTCTGGAACCACCTGCCGGCCAAGCCTGAACCACCTGCCAAGCACAACGGAACAACCTGCCAGACACGCCAAAATCACCTGCGTGTTATGCCAGAACCACTTGGACGACTCTCCGAAATGACCTGCCGGGCATGTTGGAACCACCTCTCAGACGTGCCAGAAGCACGTGGCGGACAGTCCGGAATCACCTGTTGGGCATACGCAACCACCTCTGAGACGTACCAGAACCACGTGCCGTGCACGCCGGAACCACCTACCGGACAGACCGGAATCAACTTTTGGGCATGCCGGAACCACCAGTCAGATGTGCCAGAAACACGTGCCGGAGACGCCGGAAGCACCTGCTGAGCACGTCGCAACCACCTGCTCAACTCGCCTGAACCACCTGCCGGATACGCCAAAATCACCTGCCCGCTACACCAGCACCACTTCGGGGACAAGCCAGAATCACGTGAGGGGCATGCCGGCACAGCCTCTCAGACTGAACCTCGTGCCGGACACCACAGAACCACCTGCCGGACAGACCGGAACCACCTGCCGGACACGCCGGAACCACCGGCTCGACCCGCCGGAACGACCGCTGGACATGCAAAATCACCTGCCGGCTACGCCGGAAACACTTGGCGAACACTCCGGAATCACCTGCCGGGCATGCCGGAACCACCTGCTCGACTCGCCAGAAACACCTGCTGGACACGCCAAAATCACCTGCCAGGTACGCCAGAACCACCTGGCGGACACTCCGAAATCAGCTGTCGCGCATGCCCGAACCACCTCTCAGACGTGCCGGAAGCACGTGCCGGACACGCCGGAATCACCTACCGGACAGACCGGAACCACCTGCCGAGCACGCCGGAGCCACCTGTTCGACTCGCTGGAACCACCTGCCGGACAGGCCAATATCAACTGCTGGCTATGCCAGAACCACCTGGGGGACGGTCCGGAATCACCTGCCAGCCATGGCGGAACCACCTCTCAGACGTACCAGAACCACCTGCCGGAGAAGCTGGAAACACGTCCTGGACAGTCTGGAACCACCTGCCGGCCAAGCCTGAACCACCTGCCAAGCACAACGGAACAACCTGCCAGACACGCCAAAATCACCTGCGTGTTATGCCAGAACCACTTGGAGGACTCTCTGGGATGACCTGCCGGGCATGCCGGAACCACCTCTCAGACGTGCCAGAACCATGTGGCGGACAGTCCGGAATCACCTGTTGGGCATGCGCAACCACCTCTGAGACGTACCAGAACCACATGCCGTGCAGGCTGGAACCACCTACCGGACAGACCGGAATCACCTTTCGGGCATGCCGGAACCACCTGTCAGATGTGCCAGAAACACGTGCCGGAGACGCCGGAAGCACCTGCCAAGCACGTTGGAACCACCTGCTCAACTCGCCTGAACCACCTGCCGGACATGCCAAAATCACCTGCCGACTATGCCAGAACCACTTGGCGAACACTCCGGAATCACTTGCCGGGCATGCAGGAACCACCTCTCAGACATGCCAGAACCCCGTGCCAATGACCCCGGAAGCACCAGCCGAGCACGCCGGAACCACCTGCTCGACTCGCCAGAACCACCTGCCGATCACGCAAAAATCACCTGCCGGCTACGCCACAACCAGTTGGTGAACACTTTGGAATCACCTGCCAGGCTTGCTGGAACCACCTGCCGGTCATGCCAAAATCAGCTGCCAACTACGCCAGAACCGCTTGGCGGACACTGCGGAAACACCTGTCGGGCCGGCTGGAACCACATCTCAGACGTGCCAGAAACGTGTTCATGAGATGCTGGAACCACACCCCGAACAGACGGATACCACCTGCCAGAACCGCCTGAACCACCTGCTCAGCACGCCGGAACCACCTGCTCGACTCTCCTGAACCACCTGCCGGACACGCCAAAATCACCTGCCCGCTACACCAGCACCACTTCGGGGACAAGCCGGAATCACGTGAGGGGCATGCCGGCACAGCCTCTCAGACTGAACCTCGTGCCGGACACCACAGAACCACCTGCCGGACAGACCGGAACCACCTGCCGGACACGCCGGAACCACTGCCTCGACCCGCCGGAACGACCGCTGGACATGCAAAATCACCTGCCGGCTACGCCGGAAACACTTGGCGAACACTCCGGAATCACCTGCCGGGCATGCCGGAACCACCTCTCAGATATGCCAGAACCACGTGACAATGACCCCGGAAGCACCTGCCGAGCACGCCGGAACCACCTGCTCGACTCGCCAGAACCACCTGCCGGACACGCAGAAATCACCTGCCGGCTACGCCACAACCAGTTGGGGAACACTTCGGAATCACCTGCCGGGCTTGCTGGAACCACCTGCCGGTCATGCCAAAATCACCTGCCAACTACGCCAGTACCACTTGGCGGACACTGTGGAAACACCTGTCGGGCCGGCCGGAACCACATCTCAGACGTGCCAGAACCATGTGCATGAGATGCTGGAACCACACCCCGAACAGACGGAAAACACCTGCCAGACCCGTCTGAACAACCTGCCGAGCACGCCGGAGCCACCTGCTCGACTCGCCGGAACCACCTACCTGACATGCCCAAATCACCAGCCGGGTATGCCAGAACCACTTGGCGGACACTCCGGAATCATCTGCCGGACATGCCGGAACCAGCTCTCAGACACACCAGAACCACGTGCCGGAGACGCCGGAAGCACCTGCCGAGCATGCCGGAGCCACCTGCTCGACTCGCCAGAAACACCTGCCGGACACGCCAAAATCACCTGCCGGGTACGCCAGAACCACCTGGCGGACACTCCGTAACCACCTGTCGCGCATGCCGGAACCACCTCTCAGACGTGCCGGAAGCATGTGCCGGACACGCCGGAATCACCTACCGGACAGACCAGAACCACCTGCCGAGCACGCCGGAGCCACCTGTTCGACTCGCTGGAACCACCTGCCGGACAGGCCAGTATCAAATGCTGGCTATGCCAGAACCACCTGGGGGACGGTCCGGAATCACCTGCCAGCCATGTCGGAACCACCTCTCAGACCTACCAGAACCACCTGCCGGAGAAGCTGGAAACACGTCCTGGACAGTCTGGAACCACCTGCCGGCCAAGCCTGAACCACCTGCCAAGCACAACGGAACAACCTGCCAGACACGCCAAAATCACCTGCGTGTTATGCCAGAACCACTTGGACGACTCTCCGAAATGACCTGCCGGGCATGTTGGAACCACCTCTCAGACGTGCCAGAAGCACGTGGCGGACAGTCCGGAATCACCTGTTGGGCATACGCAACCACCTCTGAGACGTACCAGAACCACGTGCCGTGCACGCCGGAACCACCTACCGGACAGACCGGAATCAACTTTTGGGCATGCCGGAACCACCAGTCAGATGTGCCAGAAACACGTGCCGGAGACGCCGGAAGCACCTGCCGAGCACGTCGCAACCACCTGCTCAACTCGCCTGAACCACCTGCCGGACACGCCAAAATCACCTGCCCGCTACACCAGCACCACTTCGGGGACAAGCCGGAATCACGTGAGGGGCATGCCGGCACAGCCTCTCAGACTGAACCTCGTGCCGGACACCACAGAACCACCTGCCGGACAGACCGGAACCACCTGCCGGACACGCCGGAACCACCGGCTCGACCCGCCGGAACGACCGCTGGACATGCAAAATCACCTGCCGGCTACGCCGGAAAAACTTGGCGAACACTCCGGAATCACCTGCCGGGCCTGCCGGAACCACCTGCCGGTCATGCCAAAATCACCTGCCAACTATGCCAGTACCACTTGGCGGACACTGTGGAAACCCCTGTCGAGCCGGACGGAACCACATCTCAGACGTGCCAGAACCATGTGCATGAGATGCTGGAACCACACCCCGAGCAGACGGAAAACACCTGCCAGACCCGTCTGAACAACCTGCCGAGCACGCCGGAGCCACCTGCTCGACTCGCCAGAAACACCTGCTGGACACGCCAAAATCACCTGCCAGGTACGCCAGAACCACCTGGCGGACATCTCCGAAATCACCTGTCGCGCATGCCGGAACCACCTCTCAGACGTGCCGGAAGCACGTGCCGGACACGCCGGAATCACCTACCGGACAGACCGGAACCACCTGCCGAGCACGCCGGAGCCACCTGTTCGACTCGCTGGAACCACCTGCCGGACAGGCCAATATCAACTGCTGGCTATGCCAGAACCACCTGGGGGACGGTCCGGAATCACCTGCCAGCCATGGCGGAACCACCTCTCAGACGTACCAGAACCACCTGCCGGAGAAGCTGGAAACACGTCCTGGACAGTCTGGAACCACCTGCCGGCCAAGCCTGAACCACCTGACAAGCACAACGGAACAACCTGCCAGACACGCCAAAATCACCTGCGTGTTATGCCAGAACCACTTGGAGGACTCTCTGGGATGACCTGCCGGGCATGCCGGAACCACCTCTCAGACGTGTCAGAACCATGTGGCGGACAGTCCGGAATCACCTGTTGGGCATGCGCAACCACCTCTGAGACGTACCAGAACCACATGCCGTGCAGGCTGGAACCACCTACCGGACAGACCGGAATCAGCTTTCGGGCATGCCGGAACCACCTGTCAGATGTGCCAGAAACACTTGCCGGAGACGCCGGAAGCACCTGCCAAGCACGTTAGAACCACCTGCTCAACTCGCCTGAACCACCTGCCGGACATGCCAAAATCACCTGCCGACTATGCCAGAACCACTTGGCGAACACTCCGGAATCACTTGCCGGGCATGCAGGAACCACCTCTCAGACATGCCAGAACCCCGTGCCAATGACCCCGGAAGCACCAGCCGAGCACGCCGGAACCACCTGCTCGACTCGCCAGAACCACCTGCCGATCACGCAAAAATCACCTGCTGGCTACGCCACAACCAGTTGGTGAACACTTTGGAATCACCTGCCAGGCTTGCTGGAACCACCTGCCAGTCATGCCCAAATCACCTGCCAACTACGCCAGAACCGCTTGGCGGACACTGCGGAAACACCTGTCGGGCCGGCTGGAACCACATCACAGACGTGCCAGAAACGTGTTCATGAGATGCTGGAACCACACCCCGAACAGACGGATACCACCTGCCAGAACCGCCTGAACCACCTGCTGAGCACGCCAGAACCACCTGCTCTACTCACCGGTACCACCTCCCTGACACGCCAAAATCACCTGCTGGGTATGCCAGAACCACTTGGCGGACACTCCGGAATCATCTGCCGGACATGCCGGAACCAGCTCTCAGACACACCAGAACCAAGTGCCGGAGACGCCGGAAGCACCTGCCGAGAATGCCGGAGCCACCTGCTCGACTCGCCAGAAACACCTTCCGGACACGCCAAAATCACCTGCCGGGTATGCCAGAACCACCTTGCGGACACTACGGAATCACCTGCCGCGCATGCCAGAACCACCTCTCAGACGTGCCGGAAGCACGTGCCGGACACGACGGAAACACCTACCGGACAGACCGGAACCACCTGCCAAGAACGCCGGAGCCACCTGTTCGACTCGCTGGAACCACCTGCCGGACAGGCCAATATCAACTGCTGGCTATGCCAGAACCACCTGGGGGACAGTCCGGGATCACCTGCCAGCCATGGCGGAACCACCTCTCAGACGTACCAGAACCACCTGCCGGAGAAGCTGGAAACACGTCCTGGACACACTGGAACCACGTGACGGCCATGCCTGAACCACCTGCCGAGCACGGCGGAACCACCTGCCGGACACGCCAAAATCACCTGCGGGCTACGCCAGAACCACTTGGACGACTCTCCGAAATGACCTGCCGGGCATGTTGGAACCACCTCTCAGACGTGCCAGAAGCACGTGGCGGACAGTCCGGAATCACCTGTTGGGCATACGCAACCACCTCTGACACGTACCAGAACCACGTGCCGTGCACGCCGGAACCACCTACCGGACAGACCGGAATCAACTTTTGGGCATGCCGGAACCACCAGTCAGATGTGCCAGAAACACGTGCCGGAGACGCCGGAAGCACCTGCCGAGCACGTCGCAACCACCTGCTCAACTCGCCTGAACCACCTGCCGGACACGCCAAAATCACCTGCCCGCTACACCAGCACCACTTCGGGGACAAGCCGGAATCACGTGAGGGGCATGCCGGCACAGCCTCTCAGACTGAACCTCGTGCCGGACACCACAGAACGACCTGCCGGACAGACCGGAAACACCTGCCGGACACGCCGGAACCACCGGCTCGACCCCCCGGAACGACCGCTGGATATGCAAAATCACCTGCCGGCTACGCCGGAAACAATTGGCGAACACTCCGGAATCACCTGCCGGGCATGCCGGAACCACCTCTCAGATATGCCAGAACCACGTGCCAATGACCCCGGAAGCACCTGCCGAGCACGCCGGAACCACCTGCTCGACTCGCCAGAACCACCTGCCGGACACGCAGAAATCACCTGCCGGCTACGCCACAACCAGTTGGGGAACACTTCGGAATCACCTGCCGGGCTTGCTGGAACCACCTGCCGGTCATGCCAAAATCACCTGCCAACTACGCCAGTACCACTTGGCGGACACTGTGGAAACACCTCTCGGGCCAGCCGGAACCAGATCTCAGACGTGCCAGAACCATGTGCATGAGATGCTGGAACCACACCCCGAAAAGACGGAAAACACCTGCCAGACCCGTCTGAACAACCTGCCGAGCACGCCGGAGCCACCTGCTCGACTCGCCGGAACCACCTACCTGACATGCCCAAATCACCAGCCGGGTATGCCAGAACCACTTGGCGGACACTCCGGAATCATCTGCCGGACATGCCGGAACCAGCTCTCAGACACACCAGAACCACGTGCCGGAGACGCTGGAAGCACCTGCCGAGCATGCCGGAGCCACCTGCTCGACTCGCCAGAAACACCTGCCGGACACGCCAAAATCACCTGCCGGGTACGCCAGAACCACCTGGCGGACACTCCGAAACCACCTGTCGCGCATGCCGGAACCACCTCTCAGACGTGCCGGAAGCACGTGCCGGACACGCTGGAATCACCTACCGGACAGACCGGAACCACCTGCCGAGCACGCCGGAGCCACCTGTTCGACTCGCTGGAACCACCTGCCGGACAGGCCAATATCAACTGCTGGCTATGCCAGAACCACCTGGGGGACGGTCCGGAATCACCTGCCAGCCATGGCGGAACCACCTCTCAGACGTACCAGAACCACCTGCCGGAGAATCTGGAAACACGTCCTGGACAGTCTGGAACCACCTGCCGGCCAGTCCTGAACCACCTGCCAAGCACAACGGAACAACCTGCCAGACACGCCAAAATCACCTGCGTGTTATGCCAGAACCACTTGGAGGACTCTCCGAAATGACCTGCCGGGCATGCCGGAACCACCTCTCAGACGTGCCAGAACCATGTGGCGGACAGTCCGGAATCACCTGTTGGGCATGCGCAACCACCTCTGAGACGTACCAGAACCACATGCCGTGCAGGCTGGAACCACCTACCGGACAGACCGGAATCACCTTTCGGGCATGCCGGAACCACCTGTCAGATGTGCCAGAAACACGTGCCGGAGACGCCGGAAGCACCTGCCAAGCACGTTGGAACCACCTGCTCAACTCGCCTGAACCACCTGCCGGACATGCCAAAATCACCTGCCGACTATGCCAGAACCACTTGGCGAACACTCCGGAATCACTTGCCGGGCATGCAGGAACCACCTCTCAGACATGCCAGAACCCCGTGCCAATGACCCCGGAAGCACCAGCCGAGCACGCCGGAACCACCTGCTCGACTCGCCAGAACCACCTGCCGATCACGCAAAAATCACCTGCCGGCTACGCCACAACCAGTTGGTGAACACTTTGGAATCACCTGCCAGGCTTGCTGGAACCACCTGCCGGTCATGCCAAAATCAGCTGCCAACTACGCCAGAACCGCTTGGCGGACACTGCGGAAACACCTGTCGGGCCGGCTGGAACCACATCTCAGACGTGCCAGAAACGTGTTCATGAGATGCTGGAACCACACCCCGAACAGACGGATACCACCTGCCAGAACCGCCTGAACCACCTGCTCAGCACGCCGGAACCACCTGCTCGACTCTCCTGAACCACCTGCCGGACACGCCAAAATCACCTGCCCGCTACACCAGCACCACTTCGGGGACAAGCCGGAATCACGTGAGGGGCATGCCGGCACAGCCTCTCAGACTGAACCTCGTGCCGGACACCACAGAACCACCTGCCGGACAGACCGGAACCACCTGCCGGACACGCCGGAACCACTGCCTCGACCCGCCGGAACGACCGCTGGACATGCAAAATCACCTGCCGGCTACGCCGGAAACACTTGGCGAACACTCCGGAATCACCTGCCGGGCATGCCGGAACCACCTCTCAGATATGCCAGAACCACGTGACAATGACCCCGAAAGCACCTGCCGAGCACGCCGGAACCACCTGCTCGACTCGCCAGAACCACCTGCCGGACACGCAGAAATCACCTGCCGGCTACGCCACAACCAGTTGGGGAACACTTCGGAATCACCTGCCGGGCTTGCTGGAACCACCTGCCGGTCATGCCAAAATCACCTGCCAACTACGCCAGTACCACTTGGCGGACACTGTGGAAACACCTGTCGGGCCGGCCGGAACCACATCTCAGACGTGCCAGAACCATGTGCATGAGATGCTGGAACCACACCCCGAACAGACGGAAAACACCTGCCAGACCCGTCTGAACAACCTGCCGAGCACGCTGGAGCCACCTGCTCGACTCGCCGGAACCACCTACCTGACATGCCCAAATCACCAGCCGGGTATGCCAGAACCACTTGGCGGACACTCCGGAATCATCTGCCGGACATGCCGGAACCAGCTCTCAGACACACCAGAACCACGTGCCGGAGACGCCGGAAGCACCTGCCGAGCATGCCGGAGCCACCTGCTCGACTCGCCAGAAACACCTGCCGGACACGCCAAAATCACCTGCCGGGTACGCCAGAACCACCTGGCGGACACTCCGTAACCACCTGTCGCGCATGCCGGAACCACCTCTCAGACGTGCCGGAAGCATGTGCCGGACACGCCGGAATCACCTACCGGACAGACCGGAACCACCTGCCGAGCACGCCGGAGCCACCTGTTCGACTCGCTGGAACCACCTGCCGGACAGGCCAGTATCAAATGCTGGCTATGCCAGAACCACCTGGGGGACGGTCCGGAATCACCTGCCAGCCATGTCGGAACCACCTCTCAGACGTACCAGAACCACCTGCCGGAGAAGCTGGAAACACGTCCTGGACAGTCTGGAACCACCTGCCGGCCAAGCCTGAACCACCTGCCAAGCACAACGGAACAACCTGCCAGACACGCCAAAATCACCTGCGTGTTATGCCAGAACCACTTGGACGACTCTCCGAAATGACCTGCCGGGCATGTTGGAACCACCTCTCAGACGTGCCAGAAGCACGTGGCGGACAGTCCGGAATCACCTGTTGGGCATACGCAACCACCTCTGAGACGTACAAGAACCACGTGCCGTGCACGCCGGAACCACCTACCGGACAGACCGGAATCAACTTTTGGGCATGCCGGAACCACCAGTCAGATGTGCCAGAAACACGTGCCGGAGACGCCGGAAGCACCTGCTGAGCACGTCGCAACCACCTGCTCAACTCGCCTAAACCACCTGCCGGATACGCCAAAATCACCTGCCCGCTACACCAGCACCACTTCGGGGACAAGCCGGAATCACGTGAGGGGCATGCCGGCACAGCCTCTCAGACTGAACCTCGTGCCGGACACCACAGAACCACCTGCCGGACAGACCGGAACCACCTGCCGGACACGCCGGAACCACCGGCTCGACCCGCCGGAACGACCGCTGGACATGCAAAATCACCTGCCGGCTACGCCGGAAACACTTGGCGAACACTCCGGAATCACCTGCCGGGCATGCCGGAACCACCTGCTCGACTCGCCAGAAACACCTGCTGGACACGCCAAAATCACCTGCCAAGTATGCCAGAACCACCTGGCGGACACTGCGGAAACCCCTGTCGAGCATGACGGAACCACCTCTCAGACGTGACGGAACCACGTGCATGAGATGCCGGAACCACACCCCGACAGCGGAAAACACCTGCCAGACCCGTCTGAACCACCTGCCGAGCACGCCGGAGCCACCTGTTCGACTCGCCAGAAACACCTGCCGGACAGGCCAATATCAACTGCTGGTATGCCAGAACCACCTGGCGGACACTCCGGAATCAGCT